>NC_142811.1:42733842-42876342 GCF_049724085.1 Artemia sp. Qi Xiang Cuo | reverse complement strand
ACAACAAGACTTCCTTCGCAGAATTTAATTGTAGTACTGAATTTTGAGATTTTGACTGAGACTCTCTGAGATTTTGCTGTAACTACTCCATTTTTCCTTGGATTCAGTATAATTTTGTACTTTTGGTCCAAATTTTACCAAGTCTCAAAAAGATTGGGTGCTGATCCCCCCCCCCTCCGCTGTGACGCCCCTATTTGCTAGAATGGAGATAGGAAGAAGCATCTACTTTCTTTTACATGCATTATGCCTTAAATTTTTAAGATTTTGTCCAAATTTTTTTAGGGCTGATCTTGACCTTGATTGATTTTTCCTATTTTGTTTGAATAAGTATGGTGTATGTTGTTTGGAATACTTATGGGTAAGGTTTTGATACTTGGTTTGAATTTAGAATCCGAATCATATACTTGTGTTTTCTAGCTGTAGTGTTTTGAAAAACGTACTCATTGATCTATAGAGCAAGGTTTCTTTACCTTTTGATGACTCATGCAATGGGCTGTTCAATATAGTTTCATATTTTTATTGTAAATGTCAAAATTTGTCATTGTCACCTGCTTTTTAATATTACGCCCCAGATGTATACTCGAGTATCAGTTTTGGGAGATTGAGCCCCATATTTTGGAATTCATATGGCCCCAGAATTGAAGCCAATATGGCCCCTGGTTTCAAGTCCCTGTTAACTGGCTCGTTGTTAGTTTAGATTTCACAGTTTAATGTCGCAAGCAAACAAGACGGGTCCATTTTATTTAGTTGGGCTGAGTTGAACAGGCTTTATATACAGTTTTTACTGTCCCGAAGAGCTTCAAAAGAGCAATTTCTGAAAGTTTTACAAAATAGTTACTGGCTGGCACTTCAATACTGGTAATTGGTAGCCTAACCGTAATATTTTGGTGAATTAACCAATTGTTCAACTTTCAAAAGAAAGATTACAGTTTATAATTCTTATTAATATTTTTGATGGTAACACTTTTATTGACGTTTCAGTAGTTTCCAACTTGTGGTTTCCTTTTTTTGTTGTTATTGCCAAATTAAAGGAAATAATTACCGTGATTTTGAAGAAGAATAATTAGTGGTATCGCAAAAACGATTCTAGCTCTAACATAGTATTTAAACTGTATGGTAATTTTATTTCAATTTTAAATTATATTTCATTGTGCTGTGGATGTTGGATGAATTTAATTACCTCGACATATCTCTTTTGACTCTCCAAGAAAGGGGGGAGGGGTCCCCGCAGGAACGTGGGGGGTTGTCTTAAGTGAAAAAATGTATTAATGACCACCCGTTTCTTGGTGATTGTGTTATAGATCTAAGAAGAGGAGTTGGGTAGGGGTATTATTTTTTTTTTATATCTCACCCGCCTGTAACTCTTCTTTATCATCTCTTGTGTAGATAAGATATGCAGAAAGAATATAGTCCTATCGTCCTACTTGTAGTTGCAGAAGGGGTGAATTGGGGATTGACGTATATTTTAGATTCAGATGTGACATTTTCCCACCAGGATTGACTGGAAATAGTCTAGGGCTTATTGGGATAAATTTTATTTTGCCGAGTAGGATAGATTAGGCCCTGCACTCTGGAAGAGGCCTTCCTCTTAAATCTCATAATTTTTAGAATATTTCCTGTGATTTTATCAAACTTTTTTTCAGATTTTAGTGTAAAAGCAACTGATTGATACTGAATTTGTACAGCTGTAAGGAAACTCACTCCTAAAACAAGGATTTTGTATTTCCTCGAATTGCGCCCAAAAAAGGTGCATAATGTTTGCCTGATTTTATTTGAACCCTTTATTGACTTTAGGGTTGGCGGGATAATCCCCCTCCCTTCCATGGCAAATTCACGCAAAATTGAGCAGCCAAAGAGAAAGTACAAAATAGGTACCTCAAAATGTCTATCAAATGTCCTAAGGGGTAACAAAAAATACCAGATATCAAAAATGGTTCTTGGGATGGGACTGTTTGGTCTCCAATCATTTTCAACTTTAAATTAAATAAAAAAACAAGTTTTTTTTCAACTGAAAGTAAGGAGCAACATTAAGACTTAAAATGAACAGAAATTTTTACGTATATAAAGGGGGCTATCTCTCCTCATTACACGCTCTTTACGCTAAAGTTTTTTATTATTAAAAAAAACGTCTTATTGTTCTAATTAAGCGGCCCTTGTGTTTCAGGAGAGATTCGACAAAATTCAAACTTTAGCGTAAAGAGCAAGGTACACAAACAGTACCACGAACTGTTTGAAAAAGAACTAGAACTCTCAATTTCTGATCAAATGAGCATCTTTCAAAGCAATAAATACTACTCGTTTCTGGGTTTTATGTTACTCTTTACTTTCGCAATAACGGCTTACATTAGAAATATTCCCAGAAATCAAGAGGGATTATATATCAATTTCCACCCCTCCCCTTCCTTAGAACAAATTCTGCATTTATCTGTAGGTCTAATGAGACTTAAGATATTTTGGCATTAAAATGCACTGTTTGAGGCATCTGTCCCCTTCCCTATAAAACGAACAGAGAACCCAACTAAAGGTTTCAAGCTCTGATCTACAATAACTTGGAATTAGACCCCGGCGCCGCGCCGATAAGGGAAGACCGGTGGCGGCGGGGCCAAAAAAAGAACGCCGCGCCGCCGGTAAGATGTCGGTGGCGCGATGCCGGTAAATTGTCGGCGGCGCGCCGCCGGCGCGATCAACGGTGACAGCAAACATTAATGTTTTCATCAGTCTTTCTCAAATCACAACTTAAATTTACAACAGATTCGATCCTAATCATGAGTTCAAAACTTCACAAGTCGCTGTCTGGAAATTGGTCTTCTTTGTTATTCATCAAGAGAAGTAGAAATCTGGTAGAAACGAAATGGCTGTGGCGTTTCGAAACCTTTGCTTAATAGTTGAAGTATCTTTTAGCTATGTATTCTTAACATAAATAATTATTAAAATTAGTATTCTTTTTTCATTCAGCAATGCTGCATACAAAACTTCAAATACCGTATCACAAAATTCGTTCCCAACAGCTTAATTGAAACAGCAAAAAATGGAAGCTTAATTTTTTCATAATGCCCTTTTCCAATATCTGTTTTATCACCTTTAATACAGTTGAAATGGGCGACTTTGATATTGACGTTTTTTTTTTTTCTCTTTTAGATTACTAAAAAGCCTTCCTTGTATTAAAAACTGGTTTTTAATAACAATTTAAAAAAAAATACGTCAAGTATAACTCACGAAAATCTTGTTAATTTTTAAATTATCATAGGGGTTGGAAAAAAAAAATCAAGGTAATATCCCTCAAATATAATAACTCCCTATGCCCCCCTATGGGTACCATCTAAATAGGATACTGTCTCTGCTTTAAATTAAAAAAAAATAATTAAATTGTTCGCATCTCTGCTTTGAATAAAAAAATTCAAGATATTATCCTTTCCCTACCCCCCCCCCTCTGGATTTTTGGCATCCCTGCTTTCAATAAAAATGAAGGTACTATCCCTTAAATATAATAACTCCCTATGCCCCCCTCTGGATACCATCTTGATAGGATAACGTCTCTGCTTTAAATTAAAAAAAATAGTTAACGTTTTGGCATCCCTGTTTTCAATAAAAAAAATTCAAGATATTATCATTTAACTATAATAATTCCCTGCCCCTCTCCCCTCTGGATACCACCTTGATAGGATACCGTCTCTGCTTTAAATTAAAAAAATAACTTTTAGACATCCCTGCTTATAATAACAAAAATCAAGGTACTATCACTTAAATATAATAACTCCATATGCTCTCCCACCTCTGGATACCATCTTGATAGGATACCGTCTCTACTTTACATTAAAAAAAATAGCTTTTTGGCATCCTTGCTTTCAATAAAAAAAAATCAAGGTATAATCCCCTATGCCCCCCCCCTCTGGATACCAACTTGATAGGATACCGTCTCTGCTTTAAATAAAAAAAATAATTAACTTATTGGCATCCCTGCTTTCGAAAAAAATTCAGGTATTATCATTTAAATATGATAGTTCCCTACCCCCGCCCTCTGGATACCACCTTAATAGGATGCCGTCTCTGCTTTAAATTAAAAAAAAAACTTTTTGGCATCCCTGCTTTCAATAAAAAAATTTCGAGATATTATCATTTAAATGTAATACCTCCATATCCCCCCCTCTGGATACCACCTTGACAGGATACCATCTCAGCTTTACATAAAAACAAAATACTTAATAATTAACTAGGTCACTATATGGTTCAAACAAACACGAGAAATAATGTTAAACAGCTTAGTGTTCCTTGAAAAAAAAATTGAGGGTATGAATAAAGGGGTACAAAGACGACAATAAAAATGTTGAAATTATTAATATATAACTCGAACTGTTGGAAAACTGAGTCATAGGTTCGCCGCGGCATTCAATAAGATCCAAAGAATCTAATTAAAAGGGAGCACACACAAAAGCCAAATTAGGCCAGTAGCCTATGAGAAATCGCAAAATACCCAAGACAATGAACAAGTCCGAATGGGGGGCCCTGGGTCTATCACGATATTTCAATGGTTTCCCAGGGAATTTGATAGTATTTTCTTCATCTCCGCTTTAAATGAAAAAAAAAAAAAATAAACATCTTTTTGGCATCCCTGCTTCCAATAAAAAAAAATTAGTTATTATCATTTAAAAATGATAGCCCCCTATCCTCCCCCTTATAGGCAATAATGTACAATTTTTTATGAATTATATTTTTGGGGTAACTTCCGTTTCAATCTTTAATTCCTCAACTTTGTAAATATCTTAGTCCATAGCTAAATTTTGTCTCAATAGGTTTTTTTTTTTGGGGGGGGGTAAATATTTTCAGAAAGAATATTGTATTTTCTTTAATCTATCAGGCGCTCAACCATTGAGTATTAAAAATTAAGAAAATCATCTAAAAAAAGCAAAAGAAAAAAGAAATTCTGCAAACTTACAATTCAGCTGTAGAAACGATCTTTCTGCTACCAATTTCAAAATCCAACTGTAGTGAATGTAGTGAAATAGTGAATACGTTCTTTAATTCTATTCAACTTGAAAAATAAAATTATTGACTATGAGTGATGTAAAGAATTGCAATTGGGTAACTGGATTCGAAATGATTTAAACTCTTTTCATAAAGACGATACTTTTTTGTCAACATATGAAGAACTGTGTATATTGCAATATTTGCAATGCAATAGCATATTGCATCTGTCTGATTTTTATGCAAAGTAATAAAAGAGATGAAAATTAACGAACCAGAGAGTAATGAAGAATTATGGTATGCAAAGTAATAAAAGGCAGGGAAAGTCATTGGTGATAAATCGCTAGGGGTAGCACCGTGATAGCGTGATTTTCGGGGATTCGGGTAACTAAATTTTTTTTGGGGTGACGCATAGATTTTCGGAGAAAAACCCGAAAATTTGGGGATAGTGCAAGCCCTGCTTGATTTCTAATCAGGAAAATCGAAATACTAAACCACACGAGAAGGAAAACCTCCGACTTTGCGGTTGACGCAATAAAGAATTGCCGCAAAATTAATTTAAAGTCGACCGAACGCCGCCACCTTTGCCGGCGGTGGCGGTCAACCGGGCCTCTCGTCGGTGGCGTTTGGTCGATCCACCGGCGCGGTGCCGGGGTCTACTTGGAATTTTGTTTTTGCCAAAGAAAGACCACGGATATGTATTTTTATTTCTGACTTTTGTATTGATTCCATGTTACTCATTTTATCTGCTGTTGTTTTTTCCCACTGTTAGCTTTTTCAATTCTTCCAATTTGAGTCTTCATTTCTTTTTACTTTCCGCGGTGGCCGTTTATGTATTTTTATCTTTACCCGGTTTGTTTGGTTCTTATTTTCGCTCAGAAAATGTTTTCTTGAGACTTATTCAAGGATTTTTACTTGAGAAGTTATCCTTTTTCTTTCTTAAGGAGACTTTTAGATTTTATATGCCTCTAATTTGGCTTTTATTTTATTTAATTTTTGCTTTGTCTGTTTTTGTCTTTTATTTATATCTGGTTTCTTTTGTTTGTATCTTTGCTCAGCAAATTTGATGACCTGTTTGATCCCCTTCATTTTCTGATTAATTTTGTTACTGAAAAAGGCATGTTGGATTTCAAACAGTTCGTGATAACGAACTGTTAGGAGCGACACGGCTCAATAGTAATCGAAACTCGAAAAAAATGGAATTTTGATATCAATAGATATATGATAAGAATCAGTTTATTATGCTGATTCATTAAGTTTAGTGTTTCCCATCAAAAGCAAAATCCTGAGAAAATTTGCCTGATTTTCGGAAAAGGGGAAAACACCCACCCCAAACATCAATGAATCTTAATTAGAATTGCACCATCAGATTCAGTGTATCCGATAACCCTATTGTAGAAGTTTTCCCCTGGGATAGATAATGGCAGTTCTCAATCAACTAAGTTGATAGGCCTCTGTTTTTGTTTATTGCTCTTCGTTTTTACCTGAAAATTATCCCACTTGTTATCGGAAATTGATCCCACATTTGTCTTACTTATTTGTCTTACTTTCTCTTTGTCTACTTAATTTGGCATTTGGAGATGCTCCAGGGGAATTATCCGGGGGCTATTTTCAGCTTGTTTGGATTTCCGGAAAAAAATTCCACAGAAAGGGGGTTTCGGGTTCATCGGGACAATGATTAGAAATTAGTCTTTCAAATGGAAGTATCCTAAGGAGACTTTTTCAGGCTGAATCGTCCGCAAGACATTTTATAACTGGAGGAGGAAATTCTACTGGAGGGGGAGTATTTTACTTTGGAGAAAATTTCAACGGTATAGTTTCTCATGAGGGGAGGGGAGCGTAAAAAGCAGGGTATTGAGGAGGGGGCAACCCCTTCATATACGGAATAATTTCTGTTCGTTTTGAGATTTAATTTTGCTAATTACTTTCAGTTAAAAAAAAAATATTAAAAAGGCAGACATCTGGTCCTTTTGTTATCCCTTACGACACCTTATCGAAATTTCGGGGTACCCATTTTGTACTTTATCTGTGGTCGCTCAAGTTGGGGAATTTCAAGTGGGGTAATTTTCTGCGGGTGCGAATCATCCCAGGCAAAATTTTTCACGGGGGGAGGGGACGCTTTGCGCCTACTGACTTCAAACTAAAATCTACGTGATCCTTTTCTTCATACTTGAACACACATTAGAAAAAAGTTAAATATTTTCGTCTCCACATAATAGGACCTGCATTATAGCCGAAACCGATAATGTATTTTCTTTGCCAATTACCACCTATATCTCTTTTATGGAGTTAATTAATATGGCCTCTGAACGACTCAGCAAAACGCCGCTGGCTGCACCAAGGCATAAGGAAAAAAATAAACTCGTTAACTATCCATTAATATAAAAAGGCAATACATAGGAAAGATAAACATTGGAATCGACATGGAAGTTCGGGCTAATGTTAAAAGCATCATCCAAGACGCCGAGTGTTTCTCATGATGGATTATTTAGCAGATGTCATTCTGACCTTAAGATCAGATTGTGTAAACAATACCTTTCCATTTTTGTGATTGCAATTTCATGGTCGTGAGAGTTTTTCTTTCTCAAAATTCGCTTCAAAATCGCCCAGTTCTTTGGCCAGGAGAAGCAAATTTACGAAAAAGTTTAGCCTACAAAAAAGTAGGCTAATTCCTTGAAACTTATTTTTTAAATATTGTTCATATTTAACTATGGAAGGGATCTTAACGTACATATTTAAAAAGTCCTTATTAACAAGGCGACGATTCAAAATTTGATATGGTTAAAGATTGAACATGAGACAAAAAGTCAATGGGACAATAAAACAAGATGAAAATAGATAAACGAATCCAAACAGTGATAACAATTCACGAAAATGTTGAGGGGGGAGGGGCAAAGCGTATTTTTCTAGATTCCTTGGGCAATTTTTTCGATTTTGTCAACCAAATAAACCAAAAAAGGTATTTTTCAATGAAAATGCCATCTCAAAGTGCCAACATTAACAAAATTTTGCGTTTTGGACTTTTAGTTTTTGTGCTTATTGTTCCATCTTTCTTTCTGTTTACTATTTTTGGTACTGTTCTATTAGCTGGGCAACACGCGAGAATGATGAAAATATAATAGTTTATAAACAAATTTCGGCTAAATATTTGCACATTAGGGGGTGGCTTAAAGCATAGCATATATTAAATACGTAATCTAACCTAACCTAGGTACCTTTTTTCCCCTTAAAGCCTAAAAAACTAAAACTTAAATCTAGTTCCCGGAGTGAGAAACCCCTTGTTTATTCAGCGTCAGATAGAAATACCAGGTAATGCCTATTTGATCTTTGCTTTTCTCAAGTGGCTGTCTCGCGTGTTTCCCAGCTAATAGAACAGTACCCCATTTTTTATGCAAAGGGAAGTTTCTAAGGTATAGCCGACACTCTTTTGTCTTTGCTTTTTCTTTATAAATTTTCGGTTTCTTCTTCATTTTCAAATCCAGTTAATTATTTCTAGTTTTGTGTTTTTAAAGATAGTATAGTACAATACATGAGTTTTACGGGACAGTGGAAAAAAGAAGGTTTTGTTTTATTGACATCTAATAAGGACCAGTTGTTTGTGCGAAATAACCACTAATACTACTAACAACTCACCGCAACCCCAAGCCGCCTGAGGCCAACGCAGCTACGCACGCTCCTCCTCCGCTCCAGTCTAATCAAAGCCTTCCTATTTACATCCTCCCAAAAAGTTCCCATTTCCCTTAAATCTTTCTTTACGATATCCTCCCATCCCAATCACGGACGACCTTATTTCCGTTTAGCCCTAGACGGATGGCTGAAAAGGACAATTTGCCCTCCCAGATTTTGTAGAATACCTTTTTTGTTTTAAAAAGAATTATATGGAAAAAACAAAAATTACCTTTCCTAGACTTAAAAAAATGCATTCCCCCCTCCCACACACACATTTTTGTGAATTGGCGCCACTGAAGAAAAGGGAACATAATGCATTTAGAAAAATATGAGGACACTTCTATGGATACTAAGATCCAAACTGGATATAGACAAACGGAGCAATCTGATCGATAGTGTTTAAAAGTGAGGAACATAGACTAAGAATATTAATTTTGTAAAAAAAAACGTGTATAACTGAGCTACAGCAACAAACCTGCCGAAGTAGTTTGATCAAATCAATACGAGTTGAGTTTTTTTTATTTTCTTTCTTTAGATAAGGAAAAGAGAAAATAGAAAATTTATGTCATTTACTCTTCATAAGACGGGTGAGCTTATAAATGGAACTTCCCTTTTAAAGACACGGCATTTGATATTTGCGTTTGTTACAACTTTAAAATTATATCGTTGTCATTTTTGTAGTTGCTCTGTTCATCATAGCTTAGACAAAAATCCGTTCATTGCGAAAAAAAACAACAACAAAAACAATCCATATGAAAAGCCAAGCAACTTGAGTTATTTTGTTTTATTTTCCGCACCTCCGTGAAAAATGTATTGTAATTCAGCACCTTTAGAATTCTCTCTGCCGAAAATAATCACGCTTTAATTAAAATAGACAGTGATTTGTGTTGAAGAATACTAACGTTTTTTATTTTTCTGTTGACAGATTTATCGAAAAATCGATTATTTGAGCTGCCGTTGGAGTTGACTGAATGTCCTTCTATGGAGACATTAAACCTGTATCAAAATAATATCAAAAGTTTGCCACAAGAAATTATTTATCTTCAGTCTCTTACATTCCTGGACCTGAGGTAATTTTTTTTTCTCTATTTGTTATGTGGGTTAAGCATTTTTCAGTTGAGTGGCTTTGCTGGTGTGGGCTTATTTCTTGAAGTCACCCGTCAGGAAAAGGCCGACTACCCTAATTATAGGCTGGGATGGCACTATACAAAATAAGATAAACTCGTCTAGGATTCTTTTAAATTTAACCGAAGCTTTAGAGACGGTGTGTAGGATGGAGGGAGAGTGTCTACCAACTGGAGGCGACTCTAGGTTGCGATGACCTTATAATCATATTAGTAATAGTGCCTTTAGATAAATTAAGTGGATGAAGTAAATATGGAATAAAATAATGTAAAAAAATTAAAAAGAACCGCAATTTAGGTTTGAGCTGTGCAGGGAGTGCAGCAGGGGCTTCGTTTGGGGGGTGAGGCAGTTGACCCCCCCTCCCTCCCAATAATTTGGAGAAAAATTATTATATAGCCCACCCCCTTGATTATCTAGGTATGGACCCTTCTTGCCCCCCCCCCCCCGCTCCCCAATAAAATGCTGGAGATTCGCCCCTCGAGTGCAGTAGAAACATGAGTCGTTCGGTACCCCTCCCCCTCAAAATTATTATCTGACTCGTAAAAAAGTAACAAAAATGCATATAAACAAATTGTTGATATGTTTCAAAGTTACCCCTCCCCCCCCCCTCCCAGAACAAAAATCCTGGATAAGGCCTTGTTTTAGCCGCACTTTGTGGAGTGATCTGCCTACCTTTATGTTTGCGTGTTCCGTATTGTTTTTTCTTCAGATTTTTTAGTCGACCACATGAGCAGGAAATACATCCTTCCGTTTTGCATCATGCTACTATCAAACGTTTTGCGAGAGAAAACCTAACCAGTCCAGTCTAAAGGGTATGTAAAATTTATAATAGCGGAGACTGGGATTGTTGTCAAAAAAAAAAAAAAAAAAAAAAAAAAATCAGGGATGTCATCTAGTGTTTGACGATTTTGTTCAACTCTAAACTGCATACTTGTCCTGTTAGGCACTTTAAAATGCTGTGAAGAGTTAATAATACAAACTTTGCGTCACAAGTAGGCGTACCAGCGTAAAGGGAACCAACCAATTTAACCTGTCAAGAGTTCCAGTCTAACGTATGTGAAAGAAAAAAAATGCTGATTAATCATCATTTTCGTAGAAAATTTAGCAATAATCCTGTAATTTGTTAAGCTTATTATATCATCTATCCAAGTTTGTTTGAAATTTTCTACTTTTTCAATGAAATGGCCAGACACTGCACGCACTGTTAAAACTGCTAGTATTTTTAAATCTGTTAAAATCTTCCCCTATTAGATTGCTTAAAATCCTACTCTTCTTAGTTGTCCTTTCTCTGTGGTCCAGTCGCTTAAGGAGACCATAGACGGTCAATCATTTTGATCAAAAGCTTCCGTCAATCGATTGACACAAGCATGATTGACAGTCTAGAAACCTGTTTGACGCTTGAGCCAAGCGTTGACGGTGATTGATAGAAAGTTTGAGTGACTCGATCATTTTGATCAAAAGCCGCGTGTTGCATTAGCTTTGGGTCGACATTTAAGGGTTGATTGAAGCACACCTCAATCGATTGACGGAAACTTTGGATTCAAAATGACTGACCGTCTAGGGCCTCCTTTAAAGTTGTCTCAACACTCCCCTAAAATCCCATCCGTCCGCTAAAATTTCACCAAAACCTAAAGCTTAATATCAGAAACCTCCCGAAAATATCAGAGGCACCACTATAGGGTTAATTTTAGTAAAGAGTAACGTGTCTTCAGTGTATAATTTTTTTCCTTCGATAACTTCATATGGAAGGTGTACTACTACTACTACTACCACTACTAACAACTCACCGCAGCACTAAGCCGCTTCGGGCCAACACAGCTACGCACGCTCCTCCTCCGTCCCAAAAGGTGTAGAAGGTGTTGGTTCAAGAAATTTGTAAGGGGGCATTAGATCGGGGATTTGAAGTTATAGTACTCTTTTAACGTCAGAAGTGATTGGAAGGCGACTAGCCCCCTTTGTGTGTCTGTTTTTGCCACCCGCTCTCTAAATCCCCGTGGTGTCAAGTCGAAATATTGAGATAGAGATTTTGTTACAAATTGTCGATTGGACCTAAAAAGTCTTATAAAAGTAAATATGTCTCTAGGGATGACATAACCCTTACAGTCCCGGGGCAAAGTCCATAAATTATGCAAATTGCAATTTTTTACAGATAGGTTTTATAGGGAAAAGAGGGACACAAGAAATTCAATATCTAGAAATTCATGAAAGTCTAGCAGTCTTAGTGGTAAAAATGTGTTTTTCGATGTCCAGGGGAGCAAATTTGTCGTTTTTTCAATTTGTCCAATGAAAACCACCAAAAATAACGTATTTTTCAGTGGAAACATCCCCAAAAGGTATTTTTTCAAAATCTTGGGGAGGGGGGCACATGCCTCCTAATTGACGACACAAGAAATTTAATGTATTTATGCTATGTAAAATATAGGGCAACGTAATTGATTATTGAATATCAAAGTCACCATCAATTCATATTGTCTATTGACATGTAAAAGGCCCTTAAAATTAAAATCTGACCTTAATAAGTAATTTTCGTCTACAAAATTTTCAGTGGCAAAAGGTTAATCCCTTTTCTCCTTTTCTCTGAGAGCTAGATTATGCGTCGTTATGAAAGTAAGATTATATATTAGAAAGATTGTGCAGCTTAAGGAAAAATTAAAAAAGCGTCCTGTGAATAGTTTTTTTTCTGTTGCTTAAAATATTTTTTTTTAATTAATGATATAGCATGTATTTTTCAATTGTATTGTTCAATTATACCAAATTATTTTTTGAAACTTTTTGTAGCATTATATTTTTAAACAAAAACACCAAATTAAAAAAAGCTAATTTATGTAATGGAATAACTTCTTCTGTTGTTAAAAGAATTTTCTGTTGTTAGTTTTTTCTTTAGTTTATTATTGTATGTTTTCAAGTTATATTGTCAAATTATATCAAATCATATTTCTAAAACTATTAATCAGATATCATAGGTATTTCATGGTTAAATTATGTAATTAATTTATTTTCATTTTCAGTCGTAATCAGCTCAGTGTGTTGCCCCCGTGTTTATCTCAGCTGCCCTTGCAAGTCCTTCTAGTCTCTCATAATAAATTAGTTAGTTTACCCGAAGAATTTGGTCGCTTAGCTTCATTATTAGGTAAGGTTCGTCGTTTTTTCACTTTATGTCCATAACACCTTTACCCAAGCCCACTATGAAATAAGTTGGTCCAGGAAACTTCATTTTGGTACTTGTTTAGTATCCGGGCAACACGAGAAGAACCGCCTGTAGAATCTCAAAGAGGCTATATGAAAAACAGGTTTTCGCTGCCTTGTGAGGTATTGCTCAACCCGTGAGAAAGATTTAAAGTTTAGTTTTTTGGGGTTGAAGGGGCAAAAAAGGTACCTACTTTAGGTTAAATATTTTTAATATATGCTATGCTTTACCCCCACCCCTTAATGTTTAAATACATAGCCCGAATTTGTTTCTGAACTATTATATTTTTATCATGCTTTGTTTTATTTCATTAGCATGAACCAAACTTGACTTATCGCGTTTTGCCCAGATACTAAACAAGTACCTTCATTTCTTTTGACTCTGTATCTGCCTATTTTCTTCTTAATCCTAAAACGCGTATCTCTAAGTGCCAAGGTGGCACTGTGGCACGTGGCAAGCCTGATGAAAGTACTCGTGGCGGAACTGTGACAAACGTTGCGGGGAGATGTGCAGGACCCATTTTGCTCAGACATGAACACCAGGTGGTGGAGAGTAGGTGACCCTTCAAGCATTGTATTACAGTTTTTAGAACTCATTAGAACCATTAGGCTAAATGAGATATGTCAATACTTAGTATATCCCATCTGATATAGCTTAAAAGTATTTCACTTTCATTTAAAATGTCTGGTTAATAAAAAACAGTAACAGCGGAAGAAGGTCTGTCTTGCCCATGGTACATCGCAATGGGGCATCAAAGGATTGCAAATTTGGTAAAACAAGATGGCAAAAACAAAATTAACAAATTCGGAGTTACAAAGCTGTCAGTTCACTCAGGGAATTATTAAGTGTCCACAACAACAACTGTACTCCATCAGCTTAATGTTTTTAATGTCCCGACAGCTGAAACAAAGGGAAGGAGATAGGCTACTCTCCTATACTTCCGTTTTCAGAAATGAGCTTTTATTTCATTTGTTTAGTTAGGGAGCATATTTTTGCAAATCAATCAATCCTATTGTTCCTTATTTTAAAGAGAAAATAACTCTTTTAAAGCAGGATAATTAATGCTGAGCGGCAAATCTAAAACTGACAAGAAAATAGAATTTTGACTAGACCAACAACCCTGCTTTTTTAAAACCTCATTGGCTCTTTTTGAGAAATATTAAGCTAGTATAGTGGGACAAAAAGAGTAGTAACATGTTTTTCGAGTAAACTCTCTATTTCTCTGTGGTATGACCTAGTTGGGTACTTATCTGTTAAACGGAACACTCACAAGAAGTGAAGCTAAGTAAATCCTAATGAAAAATCCCAAAACGCAAGGATAATATAATATTTCAGAAACAAAATCGTGGAAACTACGACAAAGAATTGTGGATAGCAGCCCGCTCAGACCGCGTTATATTAAATACTGGTTCTTGTGTACTATATGGTACACACTCGAGAAGTTTGGCTAATCCTAATCAAATAGACAAAAATATGATGAAAATATAAAACTTTAGCTACAAAATCATGAAAACTACAACAAAGGATTATTGTAGGGAGAGGGAACGCACAGAATGCATTAAATTAAATACCTAGCCTAACCTAACCCAACCAAAATACCATCTCTATATATTAAATATTTGATAAAATACACCTACAACATAGGTTTCTACGTTCATTTTCGTTTCCTAAGCTGATTTTCTTCAAATACTGACAGGTGTAAGCCAGATATTTCCTGATCTGTTGATCCAAATTCTCGTGTGGGTACCGTATAATGCGCAAGTACCTAAATACCTAACCTCGCCCCTTACCACCTGTAAATATTAAAAATTTGATTAAAATATACATACATCGTAGTTTTTCTCACACAAAATAATCAAATGATAACCGATCCCAGAGAAGCAAACCGGTTTCTGTCAGATCTTACACAGCGTAATTCTTGAGTGTGTTACGTGTAACAGACAAGTACCACTTGTTGTATCAGCTTGCTTTCCCATTAATAGCAGAATACCTAGACATAAATATTATTCGCTTCCCACATTTTAGTGTTACATATTTGTGTTCTCATTTGGTCAGTAGTCCTTTCTTTCGCTGTACTTGATCCCAGAATATTATCTATGTTATGTTTTATCTCTGGTTTGTCTTCAGATGTCATTTGAATTCAGTCATGCACATAAAATGCTGTACTTTTTATTGTTTAATTTGACGCCTTTAAGTCTGCAGTTTGATCGTGCTTGAGACGTTGAATTGAGGTTCGTTTCTGAACTGGAACCTGCCACGGTTCCTCTTGAATGAAATGAGTTGATTGATGAAATGGGAATATGTTGGATCTTCGTTCTGCATTGGAAAAAAAAAAAAAAAATCAGCTGGCGAATTATTCAGAATTCGAGAGACTACAGACGTTACCTGAATAAGCTGAATTGTTTTCAGCAATCGTAAGTGTTATCTGTCTGGGAAGTATATAATTGGCTTGTTGCACCTTCTGGGGTGAAATTCTACCTTCGGTTTAGTTTACGACCTAAAAGAAACTCAATATTAAAGCCCCTGAGTGCGTTTTTGGGCTCATAGCACTATTGCTTGTCCATCATCAAACTGTGGTTTGGTTCGATGGAATCACAAGAAATCGCGTTTTGAAGTATGACACACCAAAAAAGATTCTAAATAGTGAGCAAAAACCAAAATCAGGCCACGAAGCATGTTGTGACTTCCTATGTGCACAAGTAGGCCTATTATCGCGGCTCTGGGGGAATTAAAAAAAAAATTGTGCACTAGGGGCTTGCGCCAAGCTTGGTGCAAGTGTGCCACGCGTGGGGGAAGAAAGCTACTCTTCAACATGCTCATTAAATAGCAGACAGTTGACAAACCCTCGCCTTCTCTGCTTATAGCACCACTGAAAGATCGATTTATCGGGAAGTTGTCACTAATATTAGAATGGAGAAGGGTCGGGTCAAAACTTAAAACCACCCACCTGCCCTTAAGTAGCGATTTTTCTGAATAGAAACAGGGTTGTTGTTATTTATTAGAATTGTGTTGTTACAAGCAATTTTTGTGGGTAACTTCTATAATGGTGCAAAAAAGTACTATATTTTGTTACTGCCGACAGTTCTACCAGTTACTTCAGCAACATTTACTCTAACCTAATTTTAAATATTTTTGAATTAGCTCTTTTTTGCAGAAGGAAATTTGAGAAAAACTGTATTTTTATATATACGATTATTAGAACCCGAACGACATCATCATATGAATCGTCCTTTACTGCGTTGCAGCTACCGCTGCAACCGGCGTTGTTTGTCTTCAGACAATGGTTACGTCACGCATCGCACACAGGGGAAAGCATAGCTGGATCTAGTAAAGAACGAACCACAGGGAATCACGCAGCAGAGTCGCTCAAATATGACATCATATGACAGAGAAGCAACTTTTCAAAAGATACGTGTGTTGTCTTTATGATATCGTATAATATTATGATATCATATCTCTTGTCAAAAGACACTTGTTTTACTTCATCTTGTATATGACGATACATTTTTTTTCAATATTTGATTTTCGACTTAAATGTGACATAACAATACCATAACCCACTAGCAATATTTGGCCTTCACATCGCAAAAACCTGCGAAATCCTCTAGAAATTAAATTAATAGGATTGTAGTTTATTGAGCTTTAACTGCTCAATTAGTGACCAAAAATAGAATAGCACTCAGTAGACTTAAATTAGTCATTTAATAATATAACATCATCAGTAGCTAGTTTTTTTTGTGTTTATGAAATGGCTAGAAGCAGTGGAGAAAATTGTTGTTAATATAAGTTTTGCGTGTTGTTGTTTTCGATCCTTTGTCCACAATTATATTTCTTGCTGGTCAAAAATGGATTTTTTTTAATGTGTGGTTCCGGATGGTCGCATATTAAAACTGTCTTTTAGGATGAATTGTTGGAAACTAATAATCTGATAATAGTGACAAATTGGTTAAACCCGACGCCGGAAAAGACCATTAGATGCGGAGGTGACCAACCTGAATCTTTCCACTCCAAAAAAATAAAATAAAAAATGTACCCTTGGGCACTGTCTTGTTTCACAGCCCCATGGAACCCGATGCGGTAAGGGATATATAAGAAGTTTGGGTTATTGTGTATTATACAGCAAACACTCAAGTTTACGCTGTGTAAAACTCGAGAACAAACCGGCTTCTTCGTTAGTTTCTTTCAGCTTAGCGTGAGACAAGACAAAGACAAGTGACAGAATGGATGGGAAATGTATAATTGGGCTATATGTTTTAAAAAAAGGGGGGGGGGTATGAAGTTAGAAAACAGTTCTTACTTCATAATATGCAGAATAGTTGTACCTAACACATTTTGCATGCATACCGCTAGACGCCTAATGTGCAAATTAGCCCAAATTTGTTTCTAAAGCATTATATTTTAAATCATATTTTGTGATATTTCATTAGAATTGAGCGTCAAAGAAACAGGTTCTAATTAAATGAAGCCCTTGAGCGTTTGCCGTATAATACACAAGTGCCGAGGTGTGTTGCCTTATCTTAACGGCAACTAAAGATCAGTCCCAAATATCCAATGGCAAGCCCAGACAGTAGAAGACCGAAAAGCAACTTATTTGAAAACTAATCGGCAAACTAAGTGCAATAGCGCTGACTAAGTAAAGAGCGATATGGGCACAATGTATTTTTTTTCGGTTTGTTTTAGACCAGGGCACTTCGTATCGAAGGAATTGTCATATAAACTTTGAAAAGAGTTCATTTGATTGGAAACTGAAAGGGCTAGTGCCCTTTTTAATAGTCGAAAGTAATTAGAGGGCAACTAACCCCCCTCCCACGTCCACCATTTCCCCAAACACATCCAATCAAAATTTTGAGACGGTCATTTTGTTCAACGTAGTTGAAAGATCCAGAAATTATGTCTTTGAGGATGAAAAGCCCCCTCCCCCCACAGCCCTCAGGGCAAGGGTTGTGAGTTATGCCCTGGGGCATATAAGGTTTATATAGAAAGAGCTATCGTATAAACTTCGGAAGGGGTTCATTGGATTGGTAATCAGAAGTTATGGTGCTTTTTTTAAGATCCAGAGTGATCAGAGAGTGGACCCCCCCCCCACATACACACACTTCGTATTTTCCCGAAATGTATCTGATAGAAATTTTGAGATGGCCCTTTGTTGTCGTAGAAACTTCAAAAAAGGCTCATTTGACAGGAAATTGCAAGAGCTAGTGTCTCTTTCAATAGTCGAAAGTGATTGGAGGGCAACTAACCCCCCTCCCATGCCCACCATTTCCCCAAACACATTTGATCAAAATTTAGAGATAGTAATTTTGTTCAGCGTAGTTAAAAGGTCTGGAAATTATGTCTTTGTGAATGACAACCCCCCCCCCCCCACACACACAATCCTCGGGGCAAGGGATGTAAGTTATTCCCTGGGGGCATATAAGGTTTTTATAGAAAGGGTGGTCATATAAACTTCAGAAGGTCTAGTACCTTTTTAAGAATCAAAGTGATCGGAGGGTGGATACTCCCCCTCCTTCCAGAAACATTTTGTATTTTCCCGAAATGAATCTGATAGAAAATTTTGAGATGGTCAATTGTTGTCGTAGAAACTCCAAAAAGGCTTGTTCGATTGGAATTTGAAAGGGCCTTTTTTAATAGTCAAAAGTGATTGGAGGGCAACAAACACCCCCCCCCCCATGCAAATCAATTTCCCAAAAGATATCTAATCAAAATTCTGAGATATCCATTGTGTTTCAACGTAGCTGAAAGGTCTGGAAGTTGTGTCTTTGAGGATGACAGCCCTCAGCGCAAGGGTTGTAAGTTATGCCCCGAAGGCATATAAGGTTTCTATGGAAAGGGCGGTCGTATAAATTTCGGAGGGGGCTCATTGGATTAGAAATTGGATGTTCTAGTTCCCTTTTTAAGAGTCAAAGTGATCGGGGGAAGCCCCCCCCCTACGTCGTATTTTCCACAAATGTATCTGAAAAAAAAAATTGAGAGCTATTTGTTCAAAAATAGTCCAAAGATCACATAATAAGACATTTAGGGTGGACTGAATCCCCCAGAGTCTGGGGTTAAGGGTTGTAAGTTATGCCCGGGGGGATAAAAGGTTTTTATGGAAGGGGCTGTCGTGTTAACTTTAGAAGAGGTTCATATGATTTGAAATGTATAGTTTTATTTCCCCTTTAAGAGTCAAACATGATAGAGAGCAACTAGCCGCCCTCCCTGACGTCCTTTTTTCCCAAAACGCATTCAATTGAAACTATTAGATAGCCATTTTGTTAACAATAGTCCAAAAATCATATAACAATGTCTTTAGGTTGGACACAATCCCCCAGAGCCCTTGGGCAAGGGTTGTAAGTTATGCCCGAAGCATATGAGGTTATTATGGAACGAGTAGTCGTATAAACTTTGGATCGGATTGAGCTCATTTTGATTGGAAGTCGGAAGTTTTATTGCCATTTTTAAGAGTCAAGAGTGAATGGAGGGCGATGAGCCCCCCCCCCCCCCTCAAGCCTATCATTCCCTATAACATATCCGATGGAAATTTTAAGAGAGCTATTTGTTTAGCATTGTTGAAAGGTTTTTAGTTATGTCTTTGTGGATGTCAACCTCCCCACAGTCCCCAGGACAAAAGCTGTAAGTTAGGAAATTCGTTCTTTGTTTACACATTGTATATGTTATTGGGAAAGGTATGTATTTTTAAACTTCACTTTTCAAGAAGACGAAGGGTACTCAGGTGACCTTTTCAGAAAATGTTAGGGGGAGTGCTGAACTAAATCAAACACCTTATGTGTATACGAATTGTAAAAAGGGTGCAACACAGGAATAACTGAGTATATTAATTAGGATACTTTAGGAAATGATAAGGGAGATGATCAAAAAGGCAATATCTGCATGCTATCAATATTACTACGACTACCACAACTACTACTACCACACTACTCCATTTACAGTATTAAGGCGAAATTTGAACTAAATCAAAAGACGCTATCTGCATGCACATTGTCAAAATAGCGTATCTCAAGAATGTATTTGGGTATTAAGTTGGAACTTTCAGAGAATACTTGAAAGGGAAGCATCATCCCACCAAAAGGCAATATATGTACACTACTACTAATACTACTGTTGCTGTTATATTTACTACTACTACTACTACTACTTCCATTGCAACTACTTGTAGGGCTAAGAGCATATACTATTTCGAGAAGTATATGAACATGCAGGTTATCAAAAGGACATATCAGCAATGTCATAGCAATGGCTAATTGTATTAAGTTGAAATTTCCAGGACTTGACGAGAGGGCACTGCTGCTAGTAGTACTACCGCTATTCAATACTAGTAATATCAATACTATTATTCTGACTACTATTACAACTATGCCTAAGGGTATGAAGGTGAAACTTTCAAGAAATTTAGGTTTGGTTAGCAATAACTTAGGAACAGTTTGGTATGTGAAATTGAAAATAACAGAGCTTTTTGTGAAGAATGTTGAACTAAACAACAGAAAATATTTGCATCCTAATGCTACTTCTTCTACTCATACTATTGCTACTGTTACTATTATTACTACTTCTATTGCTACTACTGCCACTGAAGCTTAGGCTACTACAATTAATTCTACGGTTACTACTACTACCACTGCTATTATAACTAAGGACATTAAGGCGAAAATTTTGGGATATATAGAAACTTTATGGAACTAATTCGAAACGCACTATGCCCACACAGGTTGTCAAGCGAACGCATCAGAAATGCTTCAGGAACGGTTGATGGTATGTATTAAGCTGAAACTTTCGGCGTGTGTTGAACCTGATGCTGAAGAAACTAAAGGTACTATGCCCAGACTGCTACTAATGCTGCTACAACTATTGCCACTGCGCAAGCTAAGGGTATTAAGGTGAAGGTACTGAAAGCAAAGGGTATAGGGTAAGAAAGGTAAGGGTATTATGGTAATGAAAACTAAATACGTTTTAATTGTTTTCACTTTTCTTACTTTCATAAATAGAAAATTATCAAAACTTTAAGGAATAAATATCAGTATAAGCTATGTCAATTAAACTGATTATCCAAGGTCATTTTTTCAGTAAAGTGCAAATTAAGTTCTGGTCTTGAGAAGGCATGGGGTTTATCAGCCCTAATCATATTAATTTTTGCTCGTTTTGAGTTTGCATCGGCTATTTATTGTAATTTCTGTTAGCTTTTAGTTTCATTTGTATATTGATAGGGATTTGTGGTAGTTTTACGCTTCGAAAATTATTTGACTTTATTTCTGCTCATTCTTGGCTTAATGGAGCTCCTTACTTTTCTTTGAAAAACTTGTTTAGTGGAAAAAGTTTTTAAATTAACTTCAATAAATGGGGATTTGCAATTGGCTCTTGGCTCATTGGATTCTGTAATGACTTTATAAATAATCTTCTATTTATGAAGCTATTGATTTGAAAAAAAAGACGAAGCAGTGAGATTTGTGGGTCATTTTATAAATGAAAAATATTGGATTAACGACGCTTCTTGAATTAAGGTCCCTGTGTTGACCTTACAGTGTGTCAAACAGTTTGTGTCGACGAACTGTAAGTAAGGAGTGACTCGGCTCAACAGTAACCGAAACTCTAAAAAACAGAGTTTTGACGTCAATAGATATCAAAAGAATTAGCTTATTATGCTGATTCCAAATATATGAGATTCGTCAAGTTTAGTGTTACCCATCAAAATTTACGAACCTGAGAAAATTTGCCTGATTTTCGAAAAAAAGGAAAACAACCCCTAAAAGTCAAGGAATCTTAATGAAAATCTCACTGTCAGATTCAGCATATCAGAGAACCCTACTGCAGTTTCAAGCTCCTATACACAAAAATGTGAAAATTCGCATTTTTTGGCCAAAAGAAAGATCACGGATGCGTGTTTATTTGTGTGTTTTTTTTCCAGGGGTGATCGTATCGAAAAAGTAGTCCTAGAAGACTTGGAGAGGGTGCTTTTGAACGGAAATTAAACGTTCTAGTGCCCTTTTTAGTGACCAAAAAGATTGGAGGGCAACTAGCCTTTCTCCCACTTTAGGGGTAACATGACCCCCACAGTCCATGGGGCCTTTGAGTTATGAAATTTGCCCATTGTTGTATTTGCTATGGGAAAGTATACAAACATATTTTTTTTTGGAGGGGGGGGGGAGTAATTTTGTTCTTCGGGTGGGTTTCTACAGGCGGAATTTTCGTGGAGAGGGAAATTTCTTGGGGTTAACTTTCCAGGGGAAATTTTGCACTTGGGGAATTTGAAAGAATTTATGTATGGAAAATCCTTTTATTTGTCTTACTTTCTCTTTGCCAACTCAATTTTGCACGTGGAGATGTCTTGGGGGAATTATCTGGAGATTATTTTCAGCATGTTTGGATTTTTGGGAACAAATTTCTATGGAAGGGGGGATTTCCGGAATTATCGAAAAATGATTAAAGTCTATTTCAAATGAAAGTATGCTAGGAAGAATTCTTCTGGCTGAATCGTCTGCAAGAAATATTACGGCAGTGGGGATTTTCAGCGAGAATGGAATTGTTCGGAGGGAATTTTACAGGGAAATTGCCTGGAGGGAATTTCACAGGGGAATTGCCAGGAGGGAATCTTAGAGGGGGGGTCTATTTTACATGGAGGAGTTTCTCGTGAGGGGGGGGGATCGTTCATGGAGGATGATCTAGATTTATCGTCATTTTTTCAAAACTGATCAGAAATTAAATAAAAAACAATTTTTTCAACTGAAAGTAAGTAGCAACATTCAAACTCAAAAGAAACAAAAATTATTCCGTATATGAAAAGGGCTGTTCCCTCATCCATACCTCACTATTTACGCTAAAGTTTTTTTTTCACTTTTAAAAGTAGATTTGTTACAAAGAGTCAAAATTTAACGTGAAGAGATAGCTACGGATACAATAATTTGAATTTAGAGACTAAAAGCTACTTCTCAGGAAAACTTCACACTAGCGGCCTGGGTTCGCTTTTTCAGTCTATCCAATTATTGTCTTCTTGCAGATATATATCTAGCAGCTTTCTGAGTCCCTGCAGTCGTGCTACCTCCCATGCTAAATAGCGTTTTTGCTCGGTTTATAAGATGGGGAACTGTGAACCTGGTAAGATATATTTGTTACCTAAAAAGAGAGCTAGATGTTCTGATTTCTGTTCCAATGATTCATTTTCTGATATTCTACAACTGCTGGTTTGATACGATTGTCCCTAGGGTGAACACAGAAAAGAGGAGACACATCAGGGCTATCATCTTAGTGCTACTCGTGTAAAAATATGATTTTCCTTGTTGTTCGAGGTGGGTGACTGTAAAACTCGCCAATAAATGGTTTTCAACAATTGACATATGAAAGGTGTGTATTTTCCTTGAGTTGGACGTAATTTTTGAAGGGCTTTAGGCTATTTTGGATTTCTCAAAATTTCTTCTCGTAATTACAAGCTATTGTCCAGTTGAGTCTGCATGTTAATTTCTATTTTCAAAATAGTATTACGCAGGACATTTTTTTTGGCGGTAGACAGTTTCTTTAAAACATTTTTTTAATTTCTGGCAAATGGTTCACTCTTTACTTAGCTGCAGCTAGTATTGCAACAATGAGTTCAGTGATTATTACTAATACTACTGTTCACTGATAGTTTGTTGGCATTTCGCTTATAATGACTAAACAACTCATAATTATGCCTAGTCATTTCTCTTGAAGATTATTTTTGCAAGTATCTAGTTGAACAAGAACACTATACAAATATGGTAACCAGATAAAACTTGACTGTAGTAATGATATGGCTTTCAAAAAATGCCTACTCATTCGTGTAATTCTGCTCATATTCAATTCCCAGGGTCGGGCTTAACAGGAGAAAAGGGGAACAAGAGCTTTCATTGGTATCACCAGGGGCCCCTCCCCCTCTTCCCCGCTGTGGAAACAGGAAGAATTTGTAAACCATATATTAGAGGAGGGAAAAGTAGACATATTCTCATGTAAATCCTGGTAAAAACGAAATTTCTGGTAGTAGCCTACTTGCCACCACCCCTGGGAAAAACAAACCTACATAGGGTAGCCAACCACTTTCCTAACAAATCTTTGTTTAATATTCATAAATAAAGTACTTTGATGTAGGCGAATAAAGGCTTCAGATAGTTTCATGAGTCTATATTTCAGCTGATTCGTAAAATTTTAACCATAGGATATAAAACTTAGCTAATTTTGTGAATTTGCTATGATTTTCTTTGCTGATTTCTCACCAGCAGCTGGTTCGTAATGCCATATCAAGTCAATCAAGAAAAAAAAAATGGTACTTACGTGTTATAGCGACCACACTTTTTTTCTCACATCTGTAATGTAACCGGTTTTCTTTCTCCACTCGGAGATAATCAGCTTAGCCTCGCTATTCAGGTGTATTTTACTTAAATATTTAATATATAATGGTGGTTAGGTATTTAATATATGCGTTCTGGGTGGCCTGCTTTCCATTATTCTCTGTTATAGTTGTATATAATTTTGTTTTACTTTGTTTTACATTTCATTATTATTATTCTAACTTCACTTGTTGAGTGTGGTCGCTGTAGCCTAACACGTAAGTGCCCAAAAAATCTTTTCAGATAGTGTAAGGGTTATATTTGGCTCTTTAGCCTCCCCCTGTCCTCCTAGTGAGTGAAATGCGGCCCGAGACTATTTGCAAGAGTGTTTTTTAATTGACTTATTTAGCATCGTGAATCAACTGTTGATAAGAAATCAGTCAAATCATACTAGCAAATCTACAAAATTAGCTAACTTTTTTCATAGTTAGTGGTCAAAAAAAGAAACAAAACTTAGAAAGTTCAAATACAAAATTCTGAAACCCTCTCAGGCCTTTATTCACCTTCATCAAGTATTTTATTCTTAAATATTACACGAACACGTGTTCGGAAAGTGGTGGGCTACCCTATGTAGGTTCGTTCGGAAAGTCATTGTTTAGCTTACTATGTAATTAATTGCAAATATTTTGAGTTAAATTACCTCTGCTGGACTTACTAAGAGGCAAATGGCCAAACCTGTAGTCAAGAAGTATTTCTGTGGAAAACCATGCTTTCGTTCTATCTGAAAGCCGGTAGACTTTCACTATGCTAGTGATTCCCAACGTGGGGCACAGGCCCAACCAGTGGGACAGGGCAATATTTTCATGGATCATGTGCAGGATGTGCACATTTCGGCTGACTATACTTGACTATACGGCTGACTAATAGGGCCTTAATTTTGAAAAAAAACCTTTTTTCATCTCAATGACGTCATACTCGTATACATTTAAAGAGCAAAAAAGATACATGATACTATTGTAATGAGGTCACGCATTATATAAAAGGTGTCGTATGCAGACAAACATTTAGCATAATTAGTATATTATGCCAAAAAATTAGTATAAAATATGCCTAGAGAGGACGACTCGAAAAAAGATGCCAAGTTTATGGCGATTTAAGCTTCCGTCAAATTTTGAGTAACAAAATCAAATACCACACAGGTGGGGCCCAAAATTGGTTGAGAACCTAAGAGCTATGCTAAAGAATCAAATATTTATTTCTGATCAATTTAATCACTTAAGTAAGTCTAATTATACGAATTATTTCTAATTAATTAAGTGACCTATTTTTTCCATTTTAGAATTGGATGCTTCCTGCAATGAAATATCTCATATACCTCCACAATTGGGTAGTCTGCCTAAGCTTCATAGTTTATCACTCAGAAGAAATCTTTTGGTGCATATCCCTCTAGGTAACTCTTGTCTATTTCTTGTATGTCTTATCAAATTGATGTTATAACTATATTTTTTAATGTGGATAAAATATACGGCATAAAATTTGTCTTTTAAAAATAAATTTTCCTGAAGTCGATAATTGTTTTCCCCCGGGGGGGGGGGGGTACCAACTTTCTGAAATCACACCAAGCTTTTTGGGGACTGTGATACACGTGGCGAAACTGTGTGGCATACGTGGTGCTCGAATATGTACATCAGCTGATGGGAATAAGGTGACCCTTCGGGTTTTCCTGTTTCCCTTCTCTTGCTAAGGGGGTAGTGACTTTCTTAGTGACTTACTATGGATTCGTGAACGATAAAACCAGTGTCGTCAATTTACAAAATCTAGGGCAAAATGTATTTTTCAATATCGAGAGGGTCATATTTGCCCTTTTATTTATCCTTATTTTTTTGCAGATTACAGTTTAGTGTGTGTATGGTCTATGGTTTTGTGTCTATTTCACCATTTTGATTTGGTCTACTACTGATATAACACCAGATGAATCAGCCAGTTGGAAACTGTTTCCTAAGCTGTGATAAAAAAAACAGTTTTTTTGCAGTGTCATTGATTGATTAGCTTTCCGATTTTTTCATAAAACGCTAAATGAAAGCGGGGCTTATGGAGACATTTTTTCTCATTTCACACATAATGCTCTTCTTGATAGCTGTCGATTTGAATTTAGGAATGTCAGTATATGTAGGTCATTTACTCGTCATATAGAAAAGATTCAGACTAAAAGAGTCGAAAGACCCGACAGGAAAAAAAAAATGTTGGTTGAGTGTTTCCAGGCCCAATCTCCATTTTTGGGACAAGAAAACCTAATATACCAAAATTGTATTCCAGAATTGTATGTTAGGATCGTGAAAAAAGAAACAAAACAGAAAAAATTGACTGAAAGAGTCGTTAAGAGAGAAATTACAAGGGCTGTGGAGTTGGAGTCGTGGAGTTCGAAGTTTAATAAATTGTTGCTGAATTGAGTCAGAGTAACAGAAATAATGTAAGACCCTTTGGGGTCGGAATCGGAATCATGGAAACACATAAAAGCTAAATACTCTTAAGCGCTACTAAAAAGTGGGAGTAATAAACAAAATTAATATTGTCGGCTAATTATAGGAAATAGCATCTTTTTTTGCGCCATAGTACTACAGTAGGCCTACTACTATAGAAACATCGGAGTTGGAGTTCTTACTTCTACGAAGAAAATGTTAGGAGTCGGAGCAATTATGTTTAAAGTTTCAGGAGTCAGAGCTGAAGTCGGTATATTGAAAATCACTGTAGTTGGAGTTGCTCGTCAGTGGTAAAGTGGACTGACTCCACAGCCCTGGAAATCAACTAGGATGAAACAAGAAAAACATGATTTTTCTGGTACTATTTCAGAAAAAAAATTGTGACATAACTTTTAAATGCCCTGTAGATGAAATAGTCTAAGAAATCTGAAGGAAGAACCCAAACAAGTAATGATGAGGGTAAGATAACATGTATTAATATAGTTTGCTGATCAAATTTAGGGCATAAACCATTTTTAGCTTTATTTGCTCAACCTTATTCCATGCAATACAACTATTATAACTTAAAAAAATATTTTTGGGAAAAGATAAGCTAAATTTGAAAAGTGAGTTCAGCATAAATTTCAATTTCTAAGTAAATTTAACGGGTTGTCCTTCTGATATTTTACTTAGGGTAAGTTCCAAATGTATTCAGGTTACTTTCTGTGTTCCAGACGCTATTAAATTTCTCTAATATCGAAATTCTTGGAAAAATTGGCTGCCCTGCGTTCCCCCCCCCCCCTTTTTCACGCGTGAATTACTGGAAAGTGGGGAAGTTTCTCTATCTTTGGACCGCTCTGAGAAAAATTTGATTCTTTTATTTCACAAACTACAAATTTCTGTATAAAGTGTCATTCCTCACTCTGGAAATGTGTGCCCGAGCTGTTGGACTGTAACCTTTAGGATTTCTTCCCTAGAAGTTCTTTTACGAAAATCCTAATTACGATTTCTTTTTTTTTATCTAACGGCGCCCGAGCTGTTGTCCAACAGCGCTAAACGACGCCCTACAGCATAGTCCAACAGCGCCCGAGCTGTTGAACTGTAGCCTTTAGGATTTCTTCCCTAGAAGTTCTTTTACGAAAGTCCTAATTACGATTTCTTTTTTTTTACAGTTAGTTCTTGTGATGTTAAGTTCTTGTGATGTTAACATTATATTTTCTAAAATGAAGCAGTGCTACTTTGGAGTTTTTTTTCTAGATATTGGCAGGAAAATGTCAGCTCAGGGTTTGCAGGTGTACACAACCGGACACTGGAAGTCAATCTCTAAGACTGGGACTCAATAATTATAACTCTAGATCCAGGAGGTTTAGTCTCTCCTGGAGTCCCAGAAGTCGACCCTCTTTGAGGAATACCGCTAATATCTATCAAAAATCAGAAACTCAAAGGGGGAAGACATCTCTTTCTTGTAATCTATTGCTGCTTGATACTGATCAACACTAAACTAATCAGAGTTCAGGATGTGACAAAAATGTCAAATTTTCGAAAACGTTTTTTGAAGTATAGGCTCATGGAAAGATCTTGGACACGTGTTTCCAAATTTGTGGAGAGTATTTTATTCAGAAAAATTGATCTGGTAAAGAATCAAACAGTTTTTGAACTATTTCATTGATGGGGCAATTTAATATTTTCTCAAAATTGTGCGTGCTAAGTAGGGACCAAGGGAACCATCTTTGTGGGCCTGAATCTCAGGCAGGGAATTATGCGAAACAAAAATATTTCACTATAAAATATTTACCAAATTTCAACTTATGTTAAACTCAGTCAATTTTAAATCAAAGGAAGTGTTTTTTTTATCTGAATGTATACTGAACCTACTATGAATAAAAAAAATGTTTATCATTGAAAGGGTCACTGTTAATTGTGTTTTTGGTGACGGGACACTCTGACTAGGTAACCCCTGCGAAAATCATCGTCGATCCTAAGAAAGAAAACAAATAGGTTCCTGAACAGCTTAACTCATAAGAGTTAACATTTGTCGAAATTAAACGTTATTCAGATAAAATCCATGTTTGCAAAAACATGCTCATGTCAGACAAATTTGCTTTAAATGGGTTGGAATTGCTAGATCTACTCCCTTTGGTTAAACAGCTGCATTCTTTGGAAGGGATGCGTGGGTAAACCAACCGTAGATTTGGTTTGATAGACCAATTTAATAAAAGAAAGAAAAATCAATAAAAATTATATTTATGCCCCGAACCGCCCTTTTTGTGTTTCCACTGTACAATAATCAAGGGCGTATCCAGGATTTTTGTTCGGGGGGGGGGGGATTTATGAAAAATACATTAAAAAACGCAACAAAAATTTGTTTGTATGCATTTTGGTACGTTTTTACGAGTTGGACCAATATTTTTGGGAGAGGGGTCAGACCCAGTAACTTCCACCCTGGATATGGCCTTTAAAATAGCCTATGCATTGGTATAACAGAGCTAGACCCTAACGCCGCGTCGGCGGATCGACCGAAAGCCCCTGACGAGACGCCCGGTCGAACGCCGCCGAACTGTCGTAACACCGCCGGTGCGCCACAGGCGCGCCACTGCCGGTAGAGGTGGCGGCGTTCGGTCGACTTTAAATTAATTTTGCGGTAATTCTTTATTGCGTCAACCGCAAAGTCGGAGCTTTTCCTTCTCGTGTGGTTTAGTATTTCGATTTTCCTGATTAGAAATCAAGCAGAGCTTGCACTATATCCGAATTTTCGGGTATTTCCCCGAAAATCTATGCGTCACCCCGAAAAAAAAATTGGTTCCCCGAATCCCTGAAAATCAGGCAATCACGGTGCCACCCCTAGCGATTTATCACCAGTGACTTTCCCTGCCAAATATTACTTTGCATACCATAATTCTTCACTACTCTCTTGTTCATTAATTTTCGTCTCTTTTGTTACTTTGCATAAAAACCAGACACATGCAAAATGTAATTGCAAATATTGCAATATACACATTTCTTCATATGTTGACAAAAAAAGTATCGTCTTTATGAAATGAGTTTAAATCATTTCAAATACAGTTTCCCAATTGCTATTTCTTACATCATTCGTAGTCAAGAATTTTATTTTCAAGTTGAATAGAATTATAGAACGCATTCACTACTATATAGCTTCAGCCTTCAGTTGGATTGACAGCCGACAGATTGTTTCTACAGCTGAATTGTAAGTTTTCAGTTTTTTTTTTGTTGCTGTTTTTAGATAAGATTTTCTTAATGTTTAATACTCAATTCCTGAACGCCTGATAGAAAATACAATCTTCTTTCTGAAACATTTTCACCCCCACCCCCCACCCCGAAAAAAAACCCTTCTGTTGAGACAAAATTTAGCTATAGACTAAGCTATATACAAGGTTGGGGATTTAAAGATTGAACGGGAAGTTACCCCCAAAAATATGATTCATAAATAAATTGTATATTATTGCCTATAGGGGGGGGGGATAGGGGGCTATCATTTTTAAATGATAATACTTCATTTTTTTTATTGAAAGCAGGGATGCCAAAAAGATAATTATTTTTTTCATTTCAAGTGGAGACAGAAGAAAATGATATCAATTTCCCTGGGAAACCATTGAAATATTCTGATAGACCCAAGTTCCCACATTAGGACTTGTTCATTGTCTTATGTATTTTGAGATTTCTCAAAGGCTAGTGGCGTAATTTAGCTTGTATGTGTGCTCCCTTTTAAGAAGACCTTTTGGATTCTTTGGATCTTAACACCATGGCCAAATTATGTATTATTGTTCTTATAATTTTATGAATATCTGAATAATTTCCACATTTTTTTTCCTGTAATTTTACCCCCTTACTCGTACCCTAATTTTATTTTAAAGTAACAATAAGTTGTTTAACGTTATTTTGTGTGTTTTTTTGAAACATATAGTGACCTAGTTAATTATTAATTAAACTATTTTTCTAATGAAAGTTGAGACGGTATCCTATCAAGGTGATATCCAGAGGAGGGGGGGGGGGGGTAGGGAGGTATTACATTTAAATACTAATATCTCGAAATTTTTTTTATTGAAAGCAGGGATCCCAAAACGTTAATTTTTTTTTATTTAAAGCAGAGACGGCATCCTATCAAGGTGGTCCAGTGCCCAAGTTACATTAAAAGGTCAGGTCATAATAAAAGCTTTCAATTAGGAAGGTTCAAGGAGGAGTCTTTGACAGTCTTATGACCTCAGGGTACTAGATGTTGCTACGTTTTCACGTATCTACAGTGGTTTAAAAAATTCGATCATCCCACAAATGACTACCAAAAATATGCACAAATATAACAATGTAACATTTGGAATATTATAACACTTTCTTCAAAGCTTTGAAGAAAAGCAAAAAAGGCTAAATGCCCCTAACAGCGCTTGAAAGATATTTTAAAAAGACACTCTTTGCGAAGTCCTGTAAATCTGAACATTATAGAAGTATTGAACGTGTAAGAAAATTGAAGAGGAGTCGGTGTGCGTTTTGACTTCATCCAGCTGCTTGTTCTGAATGCCCTGAATTTGGTAGTTCGTGGGAGGATTCGGAAATCAAAGCTGAAGCTCAATTACTGATGCTAAGTCTCCTAACATTTTGCTTGGATTAAAAGGAACGAACTAGGATGAAAATCTCAATATCTTCCTGGAGCTACTTCAGTCTGCATATTATTTCATTTAATTACATTTAAAACGGATGAGCTTTTCATTTTTTACCTAAGAAAATAGCTAGCACTTCATTTTTCTTCATACCGAATAAACCATTAAGTGTTTTTTGTTTCATTTTAATTAAAGTGTTCTCATGTGAAGTGTTCATCATGTATTTTTCAATTTGATAAATTTACTCATTTTAGATGCAGTTTATTATTTGACTGACATTAGGTATTTATCAGTTTATAATTTGGAATGAATCCCCAAAAGAAAAAATGAATTATATCCAAAAGAGCAGCCAAAAGTGATAAAAAAGCAGCAGTTCAGCCTTAGCCTACATGACATATATTCTATAAAGAAGCTAAAAAAAACTTTAAAATGCATTTTTTTTGAATTGTTATCAAAAACCGTTTTTAATACAAGAAGGCTTTTTAGGAATCCAAAAGAGCAAAAAAAAAAACAAAACAAAAAACAATCAATATCAAAGTCGCCCATTTCAACTGTTTTAAAGGTGACAAAACAGATATAGGCAAAGGGCATTATGAACGAATTAAGCTTCTAAGTTCAAAGTTATATTCAAAGTTTTTACCCAGATAACTGACGAATTTTGTGATACGGTATTTGAAGTTTTGTATGCAGTAATGCTCGATGAAAAAAACTACTAATTTTTATAATTATTTATGTTAAGAATACATAGCTAATAGATACTTCAACTACTCGTATTATGCAAGGGTTCTGAAACGCCGAAGCCATTTCATTTCTACCAGATTTCTACTTCTCTTGCTGAATAACGAAGAAGACCGACAGTTTCCAAACAGCGACTTGTGAATTTTTGAACTCATGAATAGGCTCGAATCTGTTGTAAATTTAAGCTGTGATTTGAGAAAGATTGATAAAAAAATTAATGTTTGCGGTCAATATTAATCGTACCGGTGGCGGACTGACGACGTCAGGCCGGGGGCGTGTCATGGCGCGCTGTTTTTGGCCCTGCCGCTCCAGACCTTCCCTCATCAGCGTAGTGCCGGGGTCTAAACAGAGCCTATTTGTTGCTAACTGATAAAATGCTTTATGACACATTGGAAAAGAGAGACTTAAGCCTCGTTCTAGTTGACTTGATTTCCTGCTGCTGACAGGGTAAATGATGTTAACTAAGACGAGGCTTCGCATTTTCTCACAAGCGAGGAATTGACAGAGCGGGGCTGAGAACAATAAATGATATATCTCGTTCGAAATTGTCCAAAAATTGAGTACTATGTTTTGAATTTCGATGGCTAATAAAAAGCAGTTTTCAAAAAAATCATTTGAACTAGAAAAATGTACCTAAAATATTTAGTCGCTTCTGCGCATTGGTTCTGTTTCTTCATTGAAAAACTCAAAGTCTCCGAAATGACAGATGACTAAGAGCCTATTCACAGTGTGATTTTACTAATACTGAAAATTAGCTAGTGCTAATTTGAGCCAATTAGATTTATCATAGAATCTTCTGATTGGGTGAAAAATTAGCATTGGCCCAAATTAACGATAGATAATTCTCAGTAATAGTAGATATCCTTGTGAATGGGTCTTAAAAGTTTTGACTATTATCTTTGATAATAAGGCATCTACACGATACCCCATAGTACACGCATGGATCTGCGCAAAATAGTATCTAAGTTAAAAACAGCGCCCAGCAGGGTCTTAGAAAACGCTTAAGTAAAAAAAAAAGTGTATTTACGTTTCCAAAAAGGGATCAAGTAAACAAGTTTTTTTTAAAATATTTAATAGCTTCCGGGTGTCAGATTGAGTAATCATTAAAATTCTTTCAAAATGGCAGATGGCCAAGGGATTTTAGTATTCGTAATGTTTATTTTTGTATTGCCTTCCAGAACTGACCGATCTGAAGTTGCGAAAATTGGACCTCGGTGAAAATCGCTTGGAAATGTTGCCCGTAGAACTACGGAACATGAAACAGTTGGAAGAATTGCGACTAGATTCGAATCCCTTAAGATCCCCCCCTGCTTATGTAAGATTTTATTTTATGTAAATTATCCATTTTAGTATAGAGAGGAAGTTTTGCAGATACGAAATGTTTTAATCAGTTATTTTCATTTAAAGAATAACTATGTACAAAGAAAACTAAGTGAAAAATCCCCAGAAAAAAATTAAGTGAAACAGCAGAACTACTGAGGAAAAGTTACTTAGTTAAAACACATTATTTGAAGTACCAAAAACGTTAAAATAAAAACGTTATCTGCCTATGGAACTATCTTAGGTCTATTCAAATCTTGAAAACCGCGATTTTCTAAGATTTTCCATTTGGAAACTATGAATTTTTAGCTCGGTGCTACATTCTGATTAGTGTTGCCACCTATTTTTCCGAATTTTTAAAGATATACATGGTTATGTAAGTTCTCGCTTCACCAATTCAAACAATCAAATTTTATTTTGTTTATCTTTGGTATTTTAATAAAAGTAGTTGAGTTGTTGATATTAAGAAGTTAAATGTAAAAGCAGGCTGAATATTAGTGGTGAAGACATTACCGGCTGGAGGCCCTAATTTTAGTCCTCCAATAACGCAGATTGCAAATCTTAAGAAACTTAGGGATGGGATGGTTTGGAAGAAGCCTGGGCTAAAGGATGCAACAACTTAATATCAACCTTTATGTTAACCCTTAGGGAAGGTTGTTTTTGTTCTTTTTTTTGTACACTTCTTCACTAAAATAAAACATCAAAACTTTTTGATGTTTTCATCAAAAAGTTTTGAAACAACAAACGAAACATTATTCGTTTGATGTTTTACAGTTTAATACATTTTCGTCTTTTCCTGGGAGATTTTTTAGATTAGATTTTTAGATTTAGAATAGATTTTTCTTGGGAGAATTTCCTTGAAAATCTGGGGAAGAGGCTTTACCCCTGCTTTCTACCTTAAACCCTCCTAGTATTTCTTGAGAGTGAGTGTGAGTGCGGCAGGAAAGAGAATAGTCAAAATCAAAGTAGCAGAAGCCTATATGTAGGCTTTGTCAAAGAGTTCAGTAAGGGATAAAGAAATGTATAAGTATTCGGCTAAGCTTTCCCAATGTGTAAGTTTCCCTTTGAACTAGTTAAAAAAAATTCTTTTTTTTTTCAATGTATTGAAATACATTTTTGGAGTGTGTTTACGATTCTGTCCTACTAAGCATGAAACATGTATCTAAAACACTCCAGCTTTCAGTATGAAGCTAAACATTGTTGCGGTTCTAGTTCTAGTTTGACCAAACCATCTTGTGCAGTCATTGATGAAAAAAGATTAATTTGTTATTGATGATATGTTTTTAATTTATGCACTCAAAATTAGTAACATTGCTAAATGTGCTTTAAATTAGTCTTACCTACATATGGGGGAGGGGAATTTATTCTTCGCTTATGTGTCTGAAGACCACTCCTCCATTGGAAAGCTTTAAAATGGTGGCCCAATAATGCACTTTGTTCGCGTTTCTAGGATCTTTTTCTTGGCTATTTTTTAACTTTGGAAAACCGCTTGCATTTTCTTTTTAAATTATTTTTTTCGTTCCTCATGTTTGTAATAAGCCACTTAAAACAGTTGAATTATTTAAGCATTGATACAAGTAACACTTCAAAAAAAGCAAGGTGTTGATAATATAAATCATGACATACAACAAAATACATTAATCCATATGTTAAATTTTGCGAGTTAAGTTTGCGCCGTTTTAAATCTCAAAACATCATAAATGAGGAATTTGAATCTGAAAGCAAAGTCTTGGAAGGTAGCATATTTACTACGGGGCAAGGTTTGTTGGCGTGTGAAAATGTATCATATAGGAGTTCCTATGAATTGGCTTTGTATTTCTTCTTATAAGCTGGAGGGAAACCTTTTTTTTTATTATTATTATTATTATTATTATATAGCTGAACACTAGCCCATTAACGATTTTGCCGAGGAAGTTTCCAGTAGTTTTACGCGGCACATTCCGCATCATGTAAGCCCAAAAACCTTTAAAAAGAAGGTGACAGCTTTGAAGGGGGGGGGGGGGGGGAGAATTGATCGGTAAACTTTTTTTTAGCTCGATTCTTTACAATTTGAAAAAATTGTATTGAATTTTAAAAATTTAAATTTCAAGTTTTTTTTTTTGAAATTTACTTAAAGCTTCGTCTAAAAAATATATGTTGTCGAATCTTCCGGTCATTGGAACCCAAGATCGACAAATATTTCCATCTGTCACCTCTTTTGGCAGGTGGTACTCTGCATCCTTGATATAGCCCTAATATAATAAATAGCAAGACCAATAGAGGTATACTTGCTTCTTTCGTTTTTGTTGACACTACTGAATCTCTCCCTTTGTTATATAAACTTACCTTAAGGAAAATTTACCTATATTAAGATAATTTATAAATTTACCTTAATCTCTGCCATGGTCGAATGTATTATAATTTTATCCTTTTTATATTGTTTTTTTTTGTTATCTTTATATTATCTTTACATTGTTTCATCTTTTAGCTGTGTGCAAGGGGATTGGTCCACGTCTTTAAATATTTGGAGACGCAAGCTGCCAAAGAGGAGCGGGAGAAGAACTCCTCAGTGATTGCGCCAGAACCACAGAGGAAATTATCTCAAATCTGTGATTTACGGTAAATTTTTCATTAATGGTTTTTCATTAACGCTTTTACGTGTTCGCCATTTGTAAAAATTAAAACACTTACCAATGGCTAACACTTGATAAGTAGGAGAGCCATTGATATTCCTGCCATAAAACTACTTGGAGTGTCTCTTACTACCACAAGAGTGAACAAGGGGATAAAGATAATTATTACTTCTAAGGGCAATATAAGACCCCCACTCCTACATCTATTGGACATCTTATTATAGACTCCTCTCCTCTGTCAACGTCACCCATGACAAGAGTAACCGCTTTCCACGTCACCTACTGTTATACTGATGACTTGGTTTAAAGTTGCTCTTGGTTTTGACTTGGTTACTAATGGCACAGTAAGAGTAATTGCAGACCCCTACCTCGTCAATGCTACCTATGAGAAGAGTAATCGACTTCCCACATTACCTACTGACAGGGCCGGATTTACGTGTTCGGCACTTCCAGGCTCTAGTGATTTACGCGGAAATCCCCGAAAATGCGGGGATAGCGGAAACCCTTGACAGAAGGCAGCTGATGAGTGATGAGCCAAAAGTAATGCAAAAGAGAGCTGATACTGAGCTCTCAGCTGCCATTCCTGGGAGACATCTGACAGTTTATAACCGGCTACGGAATTCCTGTGTTGTTTCAAATCACTTTTCTGTGAATAGGCAGCGCAGAAGCAAAGTGTACCTGACACTTCGACGATAAATTACATCAGCCAGTTTTGTTTAGAAAAAGAAATCGCTCAGTGTTTTTTTTTGCGCCCCTCGGCATTTTACTCCCCTAGGCCCGGGCCTACTGGTCCTGTGCGTAATTCCTGGCCTGCCTCCTGACAACTTGGTTTAATTGTTAATTTATTGTTATGTCCAATTACGGAAATTGGAAAACGTCGCGTTTGCCTTGTGCAGTTTATTAAAAGCAACGATTTCCCTGTTTCTTGCTCTCAGCTTTTTCTCAAGTCGTCATAACCATGCTGTCTTTTCGTCTTAACAGCTCCAAAAGTAAGAAGAGAACAGCCCCCTCATCGTATAGTGGTAAAAGTGGAGGGTTGATTCTTGATAGGATGCCCAAACTGTCGAGGGAAAATACTTTAGAGAGTAAGTATCAACATGGTGCTGCTGACAAACTGCTCGATGGACATATGCCCCCATATTCTACTTTCAAGACTTTTCTTAATCCCAATTTTTTGAGGTTATGACTTTTCCATCTTTGCTAGGCGCGCTTTTGAGCGTAGATACAACATTTGGAATCAAAGAAACTGACTATATGACATAATCATAAATAACCACATGTTTTGCATAGGTAATTATTAGATCTTAGAGGTAACTTAGGGGGGGTGGGGGGTAATATCGCCATTCAAGATTCAGGTATAAAAAGATATCTTAACATGAAATAATTCTCGATCTGGGGAGATTATATTTTCGCGTCGATCTTTCGCTTGAATTTCCCAAAGAAAATGTAGAATGTCCTATAGAAGTCGGGTATGATTGAAGATTAATCCTGATCAATCGTTGTGACTGGCACACGGTAGGATAAATAATCCTGCCCACTGCGTATAAAAACTAATATAACCTTTTCAGACCCTATTCAACCCTTTTCAGTCTGGTCTCTTCTACTCTTCATAGTCATGGTTTACTCCTAAAAGTCTTCTAGCTGGCCTTTATTCTTGTGTTGTATTCCTAAAGGTGTGTGCTAGTGATGAGATGATGCCGAAAATTTACTCAGTTCCACCCCACCCTTGATTCCAACACGAGTCCTGATTCTGATTACGATATTACTAATCTTTTTTAAGGTATGGATTAAATGGTAAAATCCATATTACTTAATCAATTTGGTATCAGACAACAGTGATTATCAATCATTTGCTGCTTTAGAATATTAGGCTGTAAAATTAATTGTGAAAACATGCTAAACAATTAAATGTGTGTCAGGAAGATTAGGTTTTGGTTTCATCAGATGTATTTTGGCTGAAAATTGATTTTACGCATTGGTTGATTGTACACTTAGTATAAGTTAAAATACTAAAGAGGCAAGCATTTCAAATATGAACGCTTTAGAATAGTCCAGATTAAAGCTAGAAACTTTTATACATCTTTTGCACGAGTCAAAGCCTATCTCCAACTTCCTCCCATTAGGTAGATATGTAGATTGGGTAGATTTGGTAGATTTGGTAGATTAGGTAGATATGTAGATGTGTAGATATGTAGATTAGGTAGATATGTAGATGTGTAGATATGTAGATTAGGTAGTGTGTAGATATGTAGATAGGTAGATTGGACCAGGTTGCACTTTTAAGCCTCGATATTTCCAAATTCCTTGGAGATCGACCAAATTGCTGAGAATCTAGAAAGAGCTTTCCAAGACCCCTTCCCCCTTTCTCCTGTACCCGAGTGTATTTTAACGCTTATACATTGCATGGATGTAGAGTATTTCCCCTTAGAAAACATATGTGGTTCATTCAAAGAGACCCCTGCTCTGATTTATCGATTCAATAAGTTTAAAATTTGTATTCCAATAAGGATGCTCTTAATCAGGGAACTATAAACACAAGATTCCCTGTTTGAAATATGACTGACCAAGAGGGGCCTCTATCTTCAATTTAATATTTATATTTTCGGATTTCCTTGTTTAAAGTCTAAACGTATTTTGAATCTGGTACTATTCCAGAAGCCGTTAAGATATTCATGAGAAAATCCTTTACCAGTACCATCAATCTCGGTAATTAAGCAGTACTACGGTAATAGCTTTATTGAAAAAAGGTGGTACGCTTTTCTGTCGAAACGCTCAAGTACCAAATGGGGCCTTTTCAGGAATCGTCAAAATTTACTCCATATTGATTAGGTTCCGGTCCTCGAAAAAATCACGATTCCTCATACAGATTCACCGTCTCATTGCTAGTGTTATCTTCAAAAAAGGTTTGGGTGATCAGCCATGGCTGAGATAGAAGTGACTCAGAACTTGAAAGTCTTTGTGGTAGATTGAATTGTCTGGCACACTTTATATTTATTTGATGTTAGTGTGTTCAGAATAAAGAATTTGAATATTTTAAATTTTTTCCGTCGTTTTAATAACTATATTTTTGGTATTCTGACTTTAAACAGCTTTCCAAACCAAATCTTTACCTTTTCTTCGCTGACATCTCTGAGAAATGGTAGTGTTAAGTTTTGGTTACCATCACCAATATTATAAAGGATAAAAATTATGCACAATCTTTATTTACCAGTAGTTTCAGGTAATTAAAATATATTGTTAGAAACTTAATGAACAAACCTAAAGGATTATTAAATTATTTGATTTTAACAATTAAATAATAAGTTCATTATATAATTTGTTGTAATTTATTATAATATACTAATAATTTAATTAATTAAATGGAATGTAATTAAATAATTTGTTTTTACTCTCCAATAATCCACTCCAATAAATCCAGTGTACATGAATACACACATAAGTGCAGGTTGTATAATATCACATTATTCATCAGTGAGTCACTGGTAATCCCACAGGAAATGTTAAATCGTTTTCCCCAACTCACCGACTTTTATGATTTATGCATTTGTAAGTTAGATGAATTTGATGTCTATTTTATATAAAGCCAAATTCGTCTGTACCTCTCGTTTTCACTTCAATTACCTCTCGATTTCGAGAAAAAATTTCTACTTTCTAGTCCATTTTCAAAACGAGTTGAAAAAAGGAAATATTAATTATTTTAGTGGAGATTTCTAAGCAATCATTGACCGATAACTTGAAGTTTTTGTTTGAAGGGGCCTTCCACTCGATAGTTTTCCACTGTATAGAGACCCAAATACCTTCCGGAATCCTTTGAAGGTCCTCTTGAAGATTTTAATCCTTTCAAATTCTATGTATAGCTAATTTTATAAGCCCCAGATTTGGGAATTAAAATCAAATTATTGGAAAGATATCTGTCGGAAGTAAATTTTCTTGCTTTGTTATAAATTTGCTTGGTTTTGGGACCCCCATTCTGGGGATCTTCAAAAGCAAGTTAAAGAGGATTTTTTAGGTTCGATTTCATAGTTTTATTATTATTATTGTCCCTGTAGAATGAAATGATGCAATTTTTTTTCATCGTTTATCATTTGTTTAACAGGTAGGTGTGTTTAGCCGCCCCACTGCAAGTGTTTTTGCAATGTTTTGACAATTTAGTTGATATTTTTTTGTTTTCAATAGATTAAATTGACAAATTGAATTGTTAGGTATAAAGTGAGTTATGAAAATTAAACGGTGAAAATATAATGTCGAAGTTAAAATATCCAATTTGTATATGGTTTTATTTTCTTTATAATGGTTTTGGTATATAGTCTAAGGTGTCTGTGGTGTCTGTGGTGTTGTTTGTATATGGTTTCTTTGCTCTATATGGTTTTATATTTGCTGTGTATCAATTATAACTTGTATTGTTGCTTTTTTAAGAATTTTAAAATAACACTAAAAAGCGTGGAATTGCTGCAAGTCGATTATAACATAGATAAGGTTTCATGATTCTTTTTTTTTTTATCTCTACCTTTTTTAAAACATAATATAATGTCTTAGTTAAAATATCCAAATGTATATGGTTTTTATTTGCTGTATAATGATTTTGGTGTATGGTTTGTGGTGTCTATGGTGTTGTGTGTATATGGTGTCTTTGCTGTATATGGTTTTATATTTTCTGTGTATCAATTATAAATTGTATTGCCGCTTTTATTTTAAGAATTAAAATTAAAATAACACTAAAAAGCGTGGAATTGCTGCAAGTCGATTATAACATAAATAAGGTTTCATGATTCTTTTTTTTATCTCTAACTTTTTTAAAACATAATATAATGTCTTAGTTAAAATATCCAAATGTATATGGTTTTTATTTGCTGTATAATGATTTTGGTGTATGGTTTGTGGTGTCTATGGTGTTGTGTGTATATGGTGTCTTTGCTGTATATGGTTTTATATTTTCTGTGTATCAATTATAAATTGTATTGCCGCTTTTATTTTAATAATTAAAATTAAAATAAAACTAAAAAGCGTGGAATTGCTGCAAGTCGATTATAACATAAATAAGGTTTCATGATTCTTTTTTTTATCTCTACCTTTTTTAAAACATAATATAATGTCTTAGTTAAAATATCCAAATGTATATGGTTTTTATTTGCTGTATAATGATTTTGGTGTATGGTTTATGGTGTCTTTGGTCTCTATGGTGTTGTTTGTATATGGTGTCTTTGCTGTATGTGGTTTTATATTTGCTGTGTATCAATTATAAATTGTATTGTCGCTTTTTCTTAAGAACTAAAATTAAAATAGCACTAAAAAGCGTAAAATTGCTGCAAGTCGATTATAACATATATAAGGTTTCATTACTTTTGTTTTTGTCTCCAGCTTTTGTTAAAATATAATATATTGTCGAAGTTAAAATATCCAGTTTGTATATGGTTTTTGTTTGCTGTATAATGGTTTTGGTATAGGGTTTATGGTGTCTTTGGTGTCTATGGTGTTGTGTGTAAATTGCTGCAAGTCGCTATATGCAGCAATGTACACCATAACTATATACCAAATATATCATATATAAACATATATGAAATTTCGGCAAGTCAATTATAACATAAATAAGGTTTCATGACTTTTGTTTATCTCTACCTTCTTTGTTTTTTATTTTGTAGTGGATTTTTGTTTGACTAGTTTTGTATATATTATTACTGTATGTAATTTACTGCAAAACCCTATGTGCAGTTGATACTGCACTAAGTGTAAAATGAAAAACAGAAAAGAAGGGAAATAAATTGATGTCGAAACAAGAGAAACGACACTTAAATAAATAACAAATAATGGCAAGTTTATGTTTATATTGTATACAAACTCATAATTCTCAGCGGCATACGATGTATTAGCAATGGTCTCCAAGAATGCTTACAATTTTTCTAGTATATTCGAACCAATCTTGAATTTCGAGACCGGCGAACGATTTAACGCTAGTATTTAGCAAACCTGAAAGAAGTGTGAACGAATCATTGTTTATTCGAATTAGTAAAAATCTTTTTAGAAAGTGCAACATATAAAATGTGAGGAAGGGTGAAAAAATTGGAAAGAGATACAAGGGACGTGGGTAGAAATGGTTTCAAATGCAGCTGCTATTCTGAGAGAGGTATGTCGTGCAGAGGTATGCAGAGTGTGAGAAAGGGTTGATGTCCTAAGAAATTGGATATGAGAGATCAAGATATCTAATTTTGTTTTCGTGTTCGCAATGAGGTTTTTCTAACATCGGGATTTAGTAAGACTAAGCAAGTCGAAGTCGGGTGCGAGTGACCAGATTCTAGTGGTTATTCAAAGTTTGAATCAACTTGTTGTTTCAAATTGGGATTTCAAAATTGGGGTAGCTAATGAGAACCTTCAGAAGAATAATCTCATTGGTTAGGCTAAACTAAGTTTTATCAAATCAAACTTTGCTTTTGATTAGATTTTGTTTTTGAAGTTAGTGAAATTTATCTTATGAATGGTTTTGAATTTAACTAGTTTCAGAATTTCAGACTAGCTAAATATTGGTATTAATAAAATATCAACTTGAATAGACCATTAATTGGACAGTATCTTGTTTGAGTTTTTTTTTTATTTTTATCACCTTTTTTTATTAACGTTTAACAAGAATCGAAAGAGATTATTATTTTTCTATACCTAATATTATTATTTAATTCAATTTTTTCTCGAAATATTTTCAGTATTTATAGGAATTGTCTTTATTGAAAGTTTTTAGTCGTATTTTCATAATTCTGCCGTTAATTTATTTTGCTTTTCATAGTATATTCGAAAATTGTCGAAGCATACGAATTCCGCCATCTATGACGTTGTCCTGCAATGAGAAGCTGCAAACCGAAAAAGAAATTCCACATGGTGATAATGTATCAAACTTGTCCACTAATATAGCGGATAGAAGCTTTAAGATCAATGGAGGATCAAGTCGTATTCCAGGTGCAATATCCCCAAAAGAGAAAATCGGAATTTCGACAAATGTTTCTCTTCCTACTAGTCCAATTACTGCTGACTCACCTGGGGTACGTTTTAAGCTCTAGACACTTTTGAACATCTATGTAGTAGCCAGTCAGTAGTCAAAAGTTGTATTTGAAACGAAGCTAATTGTTCGCAAAATATTTTAAAGATCAACCATGTGTTAAAGATAAATTGCATTAGAAATGTTAAACGCACAACTTACCTGACGCAGATCTTACAAAAGAAAGAGTTAAAGGACTTGATATTTGTAACTTCTATATAACTAGATTTATGGGCGAATGAAGCTTTCTTTTGGACTCTATAATTAATGGCAGAATTTGTTTATTATCAAAGGTTCTATTCCCCGACTCTTCATGCAAGCGATAATAAAAGACATAACGAATATTAAAAAGACGAAAACCTTAAAGCAACGCCGTATCCAGAGGAGGAGGAGGGGGGGGGGTTACTGGGTATGAGCCCCCCCCCCCGAAATTTTCGTCCAACTCTTAAAAAAGTTACAAAAATGCATATAATTAAGTTTTTGATGTTTTTTTTTGTAAACCCCTCCCCCGAACACAGTTTCTGGATAACTCCTTGCCTTCAAGTATCTTGATAGATTTTCTTTCTTTTTGTTGGTGGGGGGGGGGGTACCTAAAAACTTGTTTACGAGGGGGGGGGGGTAATCAAAAGAATGAAGAGGAAGAGGTTTACCTCCTGGCGACTTTGTCTAATTGTCCCAAAAAATTTTTTTCTTTACCTGCATTTTTGGACCAATTTACGAGTTAGAGAAATATTTCAATGGTTTTTTTCAGGACAAATACCTTTTTTGGCTCATTTTATGACCAATTTACGAGTCAGAGAAATATTTTTTTTTATGGATGGGGGGCGGGAGGTTAAAACCGGGTAACAAATCTACACAGTATCACATTGCTGTATGGCAGATGTATTAAATTACGTGGATGGCTTATATTCGATTTCTGAGTTGCAGAAAGGGGTCAGATTGTATAAGACAACAATTTGCTCATATTTGAAACTAAAAAATATACAATTGATACACTAAGGAAGGTAAAACAAATTCTCCTAAGGGGAAAATTTTCACTTTTTTGTTTTACCTTGACTTGACGCTCTTGCTCAGCAGGGTCGCCAGCGTAAAGGGAACTGGTTTGCTAAAACCAGCCCATGGCTAAAGCAGCCCATGGCTAAGGATGGGGCCTCATTAGGGTCAATTTTGCGGTTGAAGAGGCGTTGATTTATAACATCAGCCCCTCTGGTGCGCGGCCTCCCTCGAGGACGTTTCCAGACATTTTCCGAGGGATTGAAGTCCGAAATGATCCTTGCAGGGGTACCTGGCGGGAGGCGGAGTACCATCTTAGAGAACGAGCTTCTACTTGGGCGGAGAGGTTCGCTAACTTGAAGGTCTTCAGGATCTCAGTATTGCGGATCTTTTCATACTATTTGAAGTCTTCAATTCGACGCTGGTGTCCAGTTTGTACGGCATTGACCTTTCTTAGCTGTGTCTGGGTTATCGGCCATGTCTGGGAAGAATAGAGTATGATGCTTGAGACTGTGGTGTTATAAATTCGGGCTTTTGTGTGGCGATTTGTGGAAGACTGCTCTCAGGAGCCGTCCGAATACTGAGTTTACCTTGGCTGATCAGGCTGAGACTTCGGCGTCAAGTGTGCTATTTGATGATAAAATTGATCCGAGATACGTGAACTGCCTTACCACATCAACAGTTTCGTCGTTGATCGCAACAGTTAAGGTGATACCGATGCGGTCTTTTCTATGGGCATGATCTTCGTTTTCTTCCAGTTGATTTGCAGCCCACATCTGGAGGCAGTGGAGGGGAGCGTCTCGAGTGCAGACTTAAGTTTGCCGAGATTGTCGCTAAGGAAGCCTACATCGTTGGCAAACGGCAAACAGCAGTGCATCCTTGCCGTGCACCATTTTTGATGGGGAAGGAAGAAGAAAGCTTCTCGTTAACAAGGATGGCGCTTTCTATGCTGCTGTAGAGTTCTTTAAAGAGACTGACTATCTTCATTGGTAGTCCCGCAGCTTTCAGGATTAGCCAAAGGGACTGTCTGTCAACAGTATCAAAGGCAGAACGGAATTCAATGAAAGCTATGTAAGCTTTTTTGTTGAATTCCAGTGTCTTCTCAACGAACTGTCTGACTGTATGAATCTGTTTAGTTGTCGATCTTCCTGGCATGAATCCAGCTTGTTGGGGGCGGCGCAAAGCATGTAGGAAACTTGTTGCACGTTTCAGCAGGAACATTGCAAACAGCTTTCCAGGAACAGAGAGTAGCGTGATGCTTCACACTAAGTTTATGAAGTTTATGATGAATGTCTTTATTTAAAAGCTCTGCAAAATACTTGATAACTTTAATTAAAAATCAACGGACTCGGTCGAGGCCTTCGACCTCGAACTCGTAAAGATTATTTGGTTTCCATTGAAATAATGGTTGTTCACTCGAGTTGTTATCAACGTAGGTGATATACTTTCTTTCAGCAAAACTTCCATTTTTGCTTTATTGACTTGAATTACGGCTCCTGCCAAGGGTTCGGCGTAGACTTGTGATCCTTTGTCCGTGAGAACAGGTTTGAGTCTTGGTGTCACTGGTTATTTAATTTGAACGGGAGTCAGTGGCGTTACTCTATAAGCTCAGCCAGAGTCGTCCCAGCTCTAAATTGGTACCTAGAGAAATCTGGGGAAAGCAAACAGGAAGGATGATCGAAAGTACAGGATATCTGGCCCCCAACCCTCCCATTGTACTTCCTGGTTGAAGGGCCATAAATCGGAGATCAGCACCGCCAGTAGGGTCAAAATCCAATGCCATAAATTTTTTTTTTTTTTTTTTTTTTTTACGAATGGTTCGGTGGAGAAACTGATGAAATCAGGCGCCTCCATTTTGACCCATTGCTTGCCAAGCTCGCGGCATATTCCACTGGGATGTAGGCTTGGGCGAGAAATTTGTTGGCTTTGTCTTTCCACCTAGTGGGGAGGAGGGCCATCCGAGTCGTTTCTATCCGTGCAGGTTGGGTCGAAGTCAAACATAACCCTTTCTAGGGTGTCTTGTGGCATACAAAGGAGGTGGACGTACCAGCAAACAGTGCGCTGAGCGAGCTACGTCGAGAAAGGAGTTTTGCTTTTTTGGATGATATGGGAAACACTTAAACCTGCTCGTTGTTCTTTAAGTAGATTTATCGTTTAGCAATAATGCTCTAAATGAAGTAATTTTTGGACTAATGAAGAGGACCCTTAGCACCTAGTTAGAAGGCCATGCTGGATCTTTGGTTCAGTTTATTCTGAAAAGTGAACCAATTGATAAAACATTTACTATGTGAACCAATTAAGAGTCTAAGGTGAACCTAAACATGTAATAATTGTGTAATATTTAATATTTGCTTCTTTATAATAATTATTTAACCATTTAATTTAATTAGAAAGTATTGTTTAATTATTATTATAATTTTTTTGAATTATTATTTTAATAACAATGACAGTTATTTAATTGCTGTCTCAAAAAATTAATTTAGAGCTGAACTGATTAGTTAGTTTTCTTCGTTTTTTTTTTTTTTTAATTTAGGTTGGATTTCAGTTATATTCTGGATTGAACAGCATTGACTCAATTGTATATTTTGATTGTTTATTGCTTTCTTGTGTCTTCATTTTGTTCTTGTTTTCTAATTTCTTCTAGTTCTTCCTTTATTTTTTCCCCGATTTCTTTCAGTTTTCTTGTTTTTTGCCCTCTAAAGCCCATATTGTTTTTAGATTTTGGCTTGTACCGAGGAGGCTCTGTTGCTTGTAACTTGCGAAATATTCATAATATATTTATCTTCTTTGAACTTCAGTGTCTTAAGTCCCTTTTTCTTTTAATATTGTACATAGAGTTTTGTCATTGATTATTTTAGCTTTAGACATTTAATCTATCAAAGTAAGTAACTTAAGTATGTAAATTATTTGAAAATATTTTTGTAATTGTAATGTCAATTATAAATTTAAATTTAATAGATGTAAATTTAATAATATGTAATTTTTTTTTAATTGTAAGTCTCCCAAATTTCCATAGATTATGTTTCTCAGTAAACTTCAATGAAACTTCATTCATTGCTCTGCCTCGTTTTTCACTGTCAAGCGTAAAGTCATTAGTCATTCGTTGTAGACGTTCGAGTCAAGAATACCTGGTCTTCGGAATGGTCCTGGTGGCAATCAAAAGGCTTCACCTCCAAGTGGAAATCCTCCTCAAACTTATAGGTAAGAAAGGCACCGCGACAAAAGTAGGGCAAAGAACGCGAACTCCCTGGCCAAATATCAAACAGGTCTAAGGTCTCACAAAACACATCATATTACCAACTCTGGCTGAGTTCGTTTCTAAGGGATTTTATTTTCTCCTGGTCAGGGCCCTCGTAAGCCAAGAAAATTTTACGCCCTGAAGTAAGACTAACCTCTATTTTTTGTCTATCAATAAGTTCGTAAAGTCGGCATGTTTTGAAGCTAAAAGATTATATCTTTGCTTTTTAATCTAATAAGAAAGTGGCTATGTCTGTTTTTAAAATGTACGAGGGCAATTCAGAAACTAACCTCTGATTGGCTACAGTGCGTGTAATGGGGGGAGTAGCATGCCATTTGTGCATTCACGCACTCAGCAGGTCAGTCGCCATCAAGCCGCAGTTGAGTGAACATCGTAATTTTACTCGTGGAGGTATTGTGGTAGTCTGAAATGTGTGCTGCAATAGAAAATCCCGCCAAATGTGAAGTGCATGCTGTTATAAGGTTTTTTACAGCCAAAGGATACTCTGCAGCAGCTATTCATCGTGAGCTTTGTGCCGTGTATGGACCAAAAGTTATGAGTGAAGGAGTTGTCCTTGAATGGGTACGTTTATTTAAAAGTGGACGAGAAAACGTTCATGATGAAGAGAGGAGTGGTAGACCATCCTTGGTGACTGACAAACTCGTTCAGACAGTTGATGCAAAAGTTTGTGAAAATCGATGTTTCACAATGGCGGAGTTGTCTACTGATTTTCCACAGATTTCTAAGACTCTTTTGTACGAGATAGTGACAGCAAGATTGGGTTACCGTAAGTTCTGTGCACGATGGGTGCCCAAAACTCTTACCGACCACCACAAAACTCAAAGAATGGCCTCTGCATTAAACTTTCTGTCACGTTATGAGGACGAAGGAGAACCATTGTTAAACAGAATCATGACCGGTGACGAAACCTGGATTAAGTACATGAACCCTGAGACAAAAGAACAGTCAAAGATGTGGGCACATTCAGATTCGCCTACCAAACCAAAAAAAGCCCGGCAAGATTTTTCTGCCAGAAAACTGATGGCAACGGTGTTTTGGGATGCCAAAGGGGTGTTGTTGGTTGAATTCATGGAGCGTGGGACGACCATTAATCAAGACGTGTACTGTGAAACACTAAAAACATTACGACGGGCTATACAGAACAAACGCCGTGGTATGCTGACTTCTGGTATCGTTTTTTTCCACGATAACGCCCGTCCTCACTCTGCTCGCAGAACAACAGCCCTTCTTGAGTCCTTCAAGTGGGACGTTTTCAACCATCCACCTTACAGCCCAGATCTGGCGCCAAGCGATTATCACCTCTTCATGCATATGAAGAAATGGCTCGGGTCCCAGCGGTTTGATGACGACGAAGAGCTCAAAGATGCGGTCACAGGCTGGCTCAAGGCACAAGCGGCTGATTTTTATGCAGAAGCAATTTCAAAGCTTGTGAAGAGATACGATAAGTGCCTCAATCGTTATGGAGACTATGTCGAAAAACAGTGCAAAGATGTAGTTGTAAGATGTATATATTAAAATATTTTTACTTAACTTGGTGTATTTTTTTCAATCAACCGGAGGTTAGTTTCTGAATTGCCCTCAAGTATGAACTGGCTTCTGCAATGTTAACATATAATTGGTGTTTTCGTTATAGACATTTTCTTGTCAATTGTTCCCACGTGATACTAGAATGTCTAATGACCTTGTATACTTTTGAAGTCTGCTCAATAATATTACTGAAATAAATTCTTGATTATTGGAAAATAGTGTTTGAACTATACCTCTGAACAGTGAAGAAAATCAGAGGTAAGATTTTTAGTTCCAAATAGCTCATGTCTGACACAAAGGAACCTCCTGATATAGACAAGGAACCTCCTGAAAAAGACATAGAATTGTCACCTTTCCTGCCTTCAAAAAGCAACCTAACTAGAACCCCCCTCCCCCTGACTCCTATGTCTAAATCAACCACACATCTTAAGGGGATACAAGCCCTAAACTTCCTTCAAGCTAAAAGTGGTGAAACCCCTGGCAAAAAAAAGAGAAAAAAATTATGCAATTAGATCACCCCCTGAAGAACCCCAACGCGAGATTATATCACTCCCTGATAATTCCCAACCAATTGAATCGCTACCTAGCTCTTTGGATCAGCCATACTATTACATTGTGACCATCAAGAAAACCAATGGTCAACCCTTTTCTAGAGATCGGTTAATGGATATTAGAAAGCCTATATTTTTACTCGCTAACTCAACTTTTGAAGTAGTTTTCCTGAAAGACAGTCTGATAGATCTTTATTTTACCTCTCGCAAGGCCGCAGATTTAGTCCTTTCAAGTTCCAAGGAATTAATCGTTGAGGGTTCCAAAATCTTTGCGACTTCAAAAGAAGTAGAAAAGTCGTATAAATACGTGGTTTATGGTGTTGACACCGGTATACCAATAGAGGAATTTACAGCTGAACTAATTGATTCTTCGGTTCATCCCGTCCAACCAACAACAGCCACAAGACTCAGCTTGAAAAATGATGGTAATCTTATACCCAGTCGCTCAGGGGTCATTGTATGCAAAAACGAGTTGCAAAGAGAAGTTTTTTTTGTATGGTATGGCCCTTCGCCATAAGTCCTATAAACCAAAGCCCCCTACAATGCACAATTTACCTACCTCATGGCCATAGCAAAAAAAAAAAAAATTGTAAACAGTCACTCCAATCATGTCGAAAATCTGGTAAACCTAGCCACGTTACAGAAAATTGCACCGAGAAAGACGCCTACTGTAAAAATTGTAGTAACAAGGGGCACACGAGAAGCAACTTCGTCCGGCTTAATACAAGAGAGCCGAGATCCTCCGAACCTCTGTGAGATTGAACTTGCCCTACTCCGTCGTAGCCGCTACAATCCCTAGACAACCAGCTCCAAGTCAACCCTTAAATAGCCAAACCGAAGTTTCAAAGAACCAGAGGAAACAGGTCCCATTCCCAATAGATAAAGGCTGCTGATTTACCCAATGTTCCACAGAATTTCCTCTACTTAACGCCAAATCGCAGTCTTCCTCTTCCCAACTTCTAGTTTTATCACATCCACAAGTTATTCATAATAATAGTCAAGAATGGCAAAGGTTAGCCACATACCTCGTAGTTTCCCACCTTACTGAGGTTGACAGTGAACCAGTGCAACTGAAAAATATCCTTTTAAAAAAGGCCTTTACTACGCTTCTAGGAGAGGAAATCTGGCAAAAAGCTACGGTCCAACTTTTATCCTTCAAAGTAGGGATGGAATATCATTCTAACTCAACATTTCCTACGATCCCAACTGTTATCAAGTCCCCCAGAGATTTGAAAGAATCACCAGCACCTGAAACGATGGTAAAATCCCCAAGCCATAGCAAAAAAAAAAAAAAAAAAAAATTAAAAGCCGACCAGCGCAGTAACACAGAAATTGACGACCCCTCACGAAGTCTCTTCGGGCGAGGATGATGTTCAAAGCAAAACCCAAGCGAGAAGATACCCAACAAGAATACCTGACGACTAATTGATGTGTGACTTTTCGTTTTTAACTAATTTATCCCTTTCTAATAGCATTGCTTTTAATTATTTCGATATAGAAAGTAACCAGCATGCCAACCCCATAAGCAGCCCCGATGGTACCTTAACTCATGCTAGTTGTAAATACCTTGATATTCTCGATTTTGCGACCAATGTGAAGCCTAAACTAGTAAACCTTGATGTTCTTTTTTTCATCATCAGAAGCATCCGGGATAAGTGCACAAGTTTAAAGATTTGATTTCATTCAATAGTGTCTGCCCTTTTGACGTAATAGGATTAACAGAGATACGGCTTTCCGATAATGATGACACTAGTGATTTTTTACTCCCTGGTTACCAAATAATCCATATGCCCAGGAGATTGACAAATGTTTTCTGGGGGTATTTCACTTTACATCCGTTCGAATGTAAATTTTACCAGGCTATCAGAGTGCGAATCTATTTTCTCTACACAGATAAATCTTAGATATATTTATTCAATTAATTGTTAACATAGTTATTGACCAAAATTTCCTATATACTCTCCTTATTTTATAAACCTCCTCCATTTCCAACCTCATGTTTTTGTAATCTGTTTGATGATTTTTCTAATTTTATTAATATACCCCATATAAAGGCAATAGTTCTTGGGGACTTTAACTGTAACCTACTCAATGTTGGTAAAAATATTGAATCTGACACTTTTTTGAATCAGTAACTACGAGTGGTCTTCTACCCACAATTTTTTTCCCCAGTGGAGTTGATCCCGTGAGATCAACTTCAACATTAATTGATAACATTTTTGTATCCACTTCCCTGGGAAATGACCTGTCCTCAAATATAATATTTTCGGATCTGTCCGACCATTTTTATATTTACTTGTCACTACCTTCGCAACCACTACCTCTACGCTTTAGAATTAATATCCCAACACCTACTAGAAATTACAGCTCTGCTAATATACCCCATTTTATTGATTGCCTAAGAATCACTGACTGGTCCGATGTTTTAAATTGTCAAGAGGTAAATTCTGCCATAAACGGTTTTGCGCAAAGGCTAAGTGAGATTATCCATTCAACTTTTCCTATTCGTAAACCTAACTAGAAAACTATCGCTCTATGTCCCTGTATGTCATATAGCCTCATTGTCTCCTCGTTTCGTAAAAATAAATTATATAAAATAGCCCGTAAAAACTGTAGTGATATTGACCTGTCAAATTATAAAAAATTATAAAAACTTATACACTAAACTCATCCGTGAAGCGAAGAAAAATTATTATTATACAAAAATTCTCAATTGCAAAGGAAACCTGAAAAAGATTTGGTCCACCATTAATGATATACTCTAAAAAAATAGAAAATCAAAGTCTATACCTATTCGCCTTAAAGACACAAATGGTAGATTAATTGACCCTTTACATGCATCTGACGCTTTTAATAATTATTTTTCTAATGTTCCTAATACTGACCCCCTCCTCCTTACAGGCTGTCTTCCCTTGCTTCAATTCTAGATCCATGTTTTTCTGCCCAACTGATAGCAATGAGGTACTTCAAATCATCGGTTCTCTCCCTATTAGTTTTACACCTGACTGTCTTGGATTAAGTAATAAGCTCCTGAAGACCATATCTGTTTTTGTTCACGAGCCCATCAAGCATATTGCCAACCTAACTTTAACCCACGGAGTTTTCGCTGATTTACTAAAGTCAGCCATTGTTATTCCAGTTCTTAAAAAGGGCGATCCAACTGAGATAGTTAATTATCGTCCAATCTCAATTCTTTCTGTTATATTCAAAGTGCTCGAGAGAATCACCTTCAGACGTCTGTCTCCCTTTCTGTTTGACAGTCAACACTCAGTTTTCTTGATTTCTTCTCACCAATATGGCTTTCGGCCGAAATTTTCAACTTCTCATGCTCTAATTGACGCCTCACAGTTTATATGCTCTCATCTCGACCTTGAAAAAAGTGTATTAGGCTTATTTGTGGATTTCTCTAAGGCCTCTGACACGGTCGATCCTAGTATTTTGATAAGTAAATTAAATAGTTACGGTATTCGTGGTGTTCCCCTCTCTTGGTTCGACTCTTGTCTGGATGGAAGAGTGCAGAGCGCGAGCCTAGGTGGAGTGTCTTCTCAGCTCTTACTTGTTCGGAGGGGTGTCCCGCAAGGTTCCGTTCTAGGCCCGATTTTATTTCTCCTATACATCAATGATCTTGTTATGGACCTGGGCCCTCCAGTGTATCCTGTACTATTTGCTGATGACAGCAATTTCTTCATCACTGGCACCAATTTACCATCGGCAATAATATCTGCCCAAGTCTTTCGGAACAGAGTACAGGCGTGGTGCCTTTCGAATAACATGACCATTAATAGCAAAAAAAAGTCAAATAGCATTATTCAGAACCCCCTACAACAAGCACGTAATCCAGCCTGCTCTTGATCTCAAGTACTCTTCCGACATCCTCCCACAAGTGGGGGTTGCCAGGTTTCTCTGTGTATTTATTAACTCATGATTGCCATTCTCTAATCATATTTCTTACATCACAGGAATAATTTTGAGACAAGTAACTATCATTAACCGTGTGAATTATTTTCTTCCTCCTGACATCCTAGTTACCCTCTATTATTCCTTTATTTTTCCTTACTTTTCTTATTGCGGATCAGTTTGGGGAAATACAAACCGGTCCTTCACTAAAAAACTCAAATTTGCCCAAAACCTTGCCATTAAAGCAATTTTTCAGCTCATAATTCGGAAGCCCACTGTCTCTGTTCATCCAATAGAGCCTTTATAATTCGTAAATGCGTTTCTAGTATTGCCCATCAATCTCCCATTTACAAATCTATTATTCAATGGAACAAAATACCCTCCAGTGTTGAACTAGCCACAAGTTTCTGCAAGCTGTACAAAAATGTAACAAGACTTGATAATATAATTTAATTCTTTCAATTTTTAACCATTTTGCTTTAATTACCCATGTTTTATTCTTCTATCTTTTTTTTTTCAGTGTTACTTATATTTTTTTTTCTTTTTTTGGTCTTTAACAAGTTCTCTTCTAGGATTTTTATTGTTATTTATGTTTGTGTTATGTTTTTATTCCAATAAATTGAATTGAATTTAGTAGAATTAATAATGGTGTACAGAAAAAAGAATCAATCTAGTCTAATATAATTCATTCAAAATGCAAAAAAGTGGAGTGTGGGATGATGCGGCAAAATACATCGAGTTACACAATAGTACACAAAACAAAGACAGAACAGACATGAACAAAACATCTTCATCGAGCACAATTTTAGTTCTAAAAGACAACCAGATAGAGAAAAAAAAAGGATATTAGAAAACAAAAAATGAACAATGAAACGATCTAGTCATATGAGACAACCTATGAAATTAGATTAAGTTCATAGTTCTACAGATTGTCTTTTATAATCAAATGTTTCCACTTATTGAATTAAAGATTATTAAATGGTAATAATAGTTGCTAATTTTGAAAGTTTGAGTGTTCTTAAAAGTTGAGGAAAATATGCTATATGTTTTCCATAAGAATAGTCTAGGAATAGTTTCAGGCCCTCGTTTCAAAAACTATACATCAAGCAAGAAGCTCTGCGGAAAATGTGATTCGATTCCACTGTCTGTGTTTTTTAGTGATGGAAAGAAAAAATCAGGAATCTTCGTTTTTTTGGGTGAAGAATGGCATAATACCGAAAATCATGCTTCTTTGGCTGTCCAGCTGTGGCTAAACGAATAACAGGGCCTCCTTGAAGAGGCCACCATAACTTAGAGGAGGCTGAAAGGAACAATGAGCTTTACGTGTGGCATAAAAGACTGTTGCCTTGAATGTAGCGTTTGAGTAGGAATGTGCTCAGTTGTTTTGTCTTCAGGGCTGCCACAAAGTCCCTAAAGTCCTTAAAATCGAGTGAAGATCCCTGTTGGTCCCTTGAATTGATAAAGGTCCCTGTTCTTGCTTTGGTTTAAAGCTCCGTATCCTGAAGGCTACCAATACCTGTGAGTATACGGTTTGCAGTATTTTTCTTTCGATTGAGATTCTTGGAACCTATTTTGATTTGTCTAAGAAAGACAAGACTTGTTGTTACATAAGCTACAGTGTTACTGTCTGGATAGAGCAGAAAGACTAGTGACGGAAAGGAGTGACCCCCTTTGCCTCTGGAGTCAATAGGCTAGGAGGCGGTGGGGTTCGGTTGGCCTTGTTAATTACTTAGAAAATTCTTTTCTGGGTGTCACTTTGTTACACATATTATAAGAGAATGGCTCCAAGACAAAATACGAAAGAGGGGGAGTTAAACCAGGTTTCTTGCACGATTTTGAGCTTACATACATTTCTCAAACTATTAGACTTCTTTTTAGCGCCCTTTTTATTTGAATGCATTCCGGGTAATAGCCTTTATATTTTTCTACTAACTTCTTTTCTTTTTTTTAAGGTTTAGGGTTTGAAGTTTGAGTTTGAATAAGAATTGGAAAGCGCAAATTCAAGGAGACTTGGTTGGAAGAGAAAGATGCAACGGGACACCAAAGGAAAGTAGTGTAGAGCCGTTCTGGAAGGTCTGTTCTTTTTCTACTTTTCTATCTGCAATACAACACTTTTCATCCATAAGGGCTCCTATGCTTTAGTGGAGCACACCCGAACTGCTGAACATAAGAAGAATGTTACCATAAAGCTAACGCCTAATCAGCTTCGTTTCTCGGCAGCATCTTCCATGGAGAGTGGCAAACCGGCAGACCGAGCGGCAAACCTAGGTGCTTATGTAGTGCTGGAAGAAATAGCAGTTGCAGAAATTACATAGGCTCTGAAGATAATCGAGTCTGACTATACTGGGAAATCCTCAGACGGAATAGTAGATGTAAATACATTCTAAGACCACATTGGCTTTACATGACGTATGAAGCAAGGAAAAGAAAGGATATAATAAAGGGAAAATAAAATCAAATAAGTGAGAAAAACGAGGTTTTTGTCAACCAGTAGCAAAATATGAAAACGAAAAACAAGCAAATATTTCGACAAGGATCTCCGCCAAGTCGTCCTCAGTGCTCAGTAAAAATAAAAAAAATTTACCTTTTGAAGTGAACTCTACAAGAAGAGAAAAGACACTGAATCAAAACCAAACCATTCAGAAATAAATCAAAACAATTGTCCAATGGATTGGACTAGTATTCTTTGCTTTGCAATAGATTTTGCCTGTGCAATCTCGATTTTCATTACATCTGCGGACAGGTTGCCTTTAATTTGACTGGGCGAAAATATTGATTGATTTATCATTAGGTTATTATAAATTGGGCTGAAAAGACACCATCAGAAACTTCACAAATTGTTTTCCTAAAATTATTCGATCCATCTTCCACATTGTCAAATTTTAAACTCTCCAGATTAGTATTCAACTGTTTCCGGAAAGTTTCAACTGTGTGAAAGTTTCCCTCAAATTTTCATCCTGGAGTCTACCAACATCATAACTTCCTGGGAGGTAGTTACTCTTCCGAAGTTTCAGCTTTAAATTAACCCTAGACACTACTAGATGGTGATCTTCACTTTTAACATCGATAACAACACTCCTATATACCCAAGTATCTTTATTGATCCGACCAGTCTTCGGTTTATAAAAACATAATCAATAAAGTTTGTTGTCTTACCATCATGTGAATATCATGTTAACTTATGAGCCATTTTATGACCAAACACCGTATTGGTATAACTAATCTTTAACTAAATCTTTATACCTACAAAATTGCAGAAGTTTGTAGCCATCACTGTTTTCTTTTCCTATACCAAACTTACCTAGGCTAGGATACCATCTATCCCTATTTCTACCGACCTGGGCATAAAAATTTCCTAATAAAAACACCATATTTCTACCTGGGCCCTGTATATTTGCTCCTCTAATTGTAAGTAAAATTCATCTGAGTCACCAGTATCCCCGTTAGTCGGTTCTGTAGGGGCATATACTACTGTAAATGATACCCTGAACTTTTTTTTTTTTTTTTTTTTTTTTTTTAATTTAAATAAAATCCCTCCTCTCCTCTCAGTGGCACTAACATTAAAAAAAACTAATTTCAAACATTATAAAAATCCAAATGCCACCTTCACTCTACATTTTACTAAAATTTGCAGCCGATGAGTGGTTTTCGCATTATTTTACTTATACTAAAATAATTTGTAAACCATAATAACAATAAAATAAATTCTCTCCCGCAGAGAGGACGTCCCCCCTTCACAGGAAGTCCCCGCTTGCGGTGGCCATTTACAACAACAGACAACATTTTCTCTAATTCCATTTCTGCAAAGAAGCCACTACTAAAAGTAAAAAAAATATAAAAAAAATATCCCAATAAAAAATAAATAAAATAAAACAACAAAAAACCAAAAAAAACCTCTTTTACATTATCATTTCAGCTTATTTTTACAACACACAAAACTAAAGACACTAATATTTACGAAAAACAAATAAGCTTAAATGACCACCAAATCCCATTTTTAAACTTCATTTTTTTTCCTTTTTTCCTATTTTTTCCTTTTTTGGCTGCTAATTAAAAAAGAAAGAAAAAAACAATTATCAGTAATTTTCTTTAAACTACCTTACTGGCAATGCTGTTTTCTCACTCACTCACACAAAAAAACTATTTCTTACCAATAAAAAACTCAAACTCTCTCCACTACTTACTTTCTCACTATCTTTTTCCACCCACCATATTTACAAATAATTCATAATTCAAAATCAAAAAAATACTCTCTCCACTCTTTTCTTATCTTCAATAATTCCATTTTCTTCTCAATTAAACTCCTAAAACCCTCTAGACACACCACTTTCTTTCTTTTCCTTCTACTTCACACATAATGACACATATTTCCAATAATATAACACAGAGAATTTTTCTTTTTCACTTCCAAATCCAAATTTATGTCAAATTTCACCAGCTTTTTCTTTACTTCATCACTTTGAACTTTAATTTTGCACTTTTCACTTAAATAAAAAACAAACTGAAAAATTCCCTTATTTTCATTGCACTTGATGAACTCGTGGTCTAAACCATCTTCCACTACTTCAAAACAAAAAGAGCATTTTTTATCTTCATTTCTCAGGAAACGTGACAGTCTATTTCGGTAAGGCAGATTCATGTGTATGACTTGAAACATAAGCCCTCTCACTTTTGGTTCCATGGGGAAAGAATGTAAGTTTCTAAAGGCATTTTCAAAATTTTCAAATGGTTCTTTTTCTTTTACGTGATATCCGTTATTTTCCTCTTCGGGAGTTAAAATCCTGGTTATCTCAGTTTTTATTTCTGTACTATCTGCCATGAGAAGCCCCTTCTCTCGCAGTTGCTTTAATATCGGGAAAGAATCTTTCATGAAAACTGGGACGTTTGTGTCTGAATTTGTTGAACTAGGATTGTTTAGAAGGGGAACCAACCACTCTCTGGTTATTCGAAAGTGTTCTTGTGGTCCATTTAAAAATTCAAGGTTCATTCTAGCAAGTATATTTTGGCACAGTTTTCTAAAATCCAGTACTCCTAGACCTCCCGATTCCTTTGGGCAAAAGAGCAACTTCTTACTCAGTTTTTCTAGCTTACCGCTCCATATAAAACGCCACATGTAGGTTTCAATTTTCTTTGCTATAGGTTCCGGGAGGGGCATTACTGGGGCCAGATAAAGTATTCTTAATACACAATACATGTTGACGAAAGTTGATCTCTGGAACAAGGAAAGATTCCTGCCTCTATCTTCGCCACATAGCAAACACTGAATCTCGAGGACTTTCTTTTCCCATGCGTTCTGCAAGCAATTTCCTCTGACTGAAAACTCCACGCCAAGTGTCTATACTGTAGCATTGACTTCCAGTCAAGTTTTCTTTTCCGAGCTCCTAATCCAACTTGCCTTTGCATTGTTTGCTAACGGGAGTATCTTGCTCTTTTCATGTGAGTGCTGACGGCAAATATTTTTTCGTGCTATTCTAGGCCCCGAATTGCAGTTTTAATGTCACTCACTCCATCGGCGAAGAAATTCGCATCATCCACAAAAGCTTCAGACTTGAGAACTAAAGTTGGCAGTACTCTGATAACCGCTATTCTGGCTTCTATGTATTTTATCAACGGGTCGAGATAGATCTCGAACAGAAATGAAGAGCTTGGGTCACCTTGCCGGAGGGATATTTCAAAGGCGAATTCCTCAGTGAGGCTTCCATTTACGACCACTTTCGCCGCTGCGCCACGGTATAGGTTCTTGTAAAAAACGACAAATTCACCACAAAACGAATACTTCACCGTCATCAGTTCCCATAGGACTTCCCGGACTACCGAGTCGAAAGCTTTGATAAAATCAACGCATATTAAAACCCATTTGAGATTACCTTCCGATAGTTCTTCTCTTCTAAGGAGTAAGTCGCGTAAAATTGCAAGAATATGTTGGACTTTTCGACCCTTTATGCCCCCGTGTTGGGTCTCACCCAGAATCTCTCCCATCAGCTTTCTGAGTCTGTTCATGAGTACTTTGGAACATAATCGGGTATCACAGGGAAGTAGAGAGATGGGCCTCCAGTTCACGATATGTTGCATGTCTTTCTTTTTTGGCACTAATGTGATGATCGCTAGGGTCTGATCCGGTGTAGCTCCTTCACGTATCATCTCGTTCATTGCTGATAACATGATTTCCGAGATTTCACTAAAAAACACTTTGTAAAAATCGTAGCTAAAACCATCTCTTCCTGGGGCTTTCCCTGTTTTAGTAGAACTTAAAAGCTTGTTTTAGTTCATCTTCAGTTATGGACTGACTTAACATTTCATTCTCGTCCTTTGAAACCTTTCGCTTCACTTTAAAATCATCAAAAGCATTTGCCTCTCTTGCTCCTTCTTTCCATTTTTATACCCTGAACTTTTTAGTCATAAAATGAGCGATTAGTATTTTATTATTAATACCTTCCCAGCCTAAACAAGACTTAGCAGCTTCCTTATTCATCATGAGCCCTACTCCCTGTCTATGTACTCCATCCTTCCCGCCTGAGTAAATAAATTCTATATCAACCTAATTTTGAGCTTCCTACCCCTGGGATATGAGTTTCTGAAACTCATAATCAGTCCAGTTCGAATCGCCTGAATTCGTTAGTCAAAGTGTCGGTACGATAGTTATTTTTTAACCTCGTAACATTACAAGTTCCAATTTTCATTAAAATTGTTTTAGCCTCAGGAAAAGCAATGGTCCCAGATACCAGTGCAGGACGGGGACCAACACATCTTCCCAAGTCTACACCGAAGCGCTGAAGCCGGCTTAGAACCGGACAGCAAGAAGTCCCAGGGATCTCCAGTATTAATGGAGGCTTATTGCAATCCTGGGCCCCTCTTGGTCACAACATGGTTTTCAGCACTTGGCGATGCTCTTCTGTCAACAAGAGTCAAAATTCTGCACAGACAATCTCAACCTATTACCTCCGACTCATTATATATTCATGCTTACAAATATTACGCTATTACGGGGAGGCAATCCATAGTAGATAAATTAACTAGGAAGAGGTTTTTCAGCAGCTAATCATATTTCATTCTTTTAGGCAGTACAAGGAGTCGCTAAAACAACAAAGGGAGAACCTGTATACAAGGCAGAAAAGCTTAGAGTCACCTCCGGTTAATGGGGTAAGTGTGTCATCTGTACTAAATAATCGTTTCAATCAATTTACTAACATGACATTTTTGGAAACAATAAAGGTAAAATATATAATGGTAAAGAAACAGTAGCTTGTTAAGGGTAAATTTCGCTATCACTATGATAAAGGGTGACGCATGATTTTGTACCGGTTAGCTCTGAGCATAATTTAAACAGCTATTTTCAATTGTGTCATGATAATTCAGTTTAGAGCTATTTTTAAAGTTTTGTCTTCTATCAGTTCACGTTTGTTATTTTAATTTTTAATTATTTATTATTATTATTAGTTGTTATTTATATTGTTAAAGTATCATATTTATTATCTAAGCTGTTATTGATTATTTTAAAAAGTTTGTTTGTTCTATCAAGTCACATTTATTATTTAAATTATTTATTATTGATATTATTAAATCATCACATTTATTATTTCATTTATAATAATAGAAATAATAATTTCTATCCCTTAATAGTTTAGTTCAGCATCGGCATTTGCTTCTCATTTCGAAACGTTTCCAAATTATTTCAATAAATACTAAATAACTTAGGCAATAGGCTAAATCCCTATTTCACTCCTGTCTGATATTGTATTACCATAGACCAATTCCTACCAACGTAGCCATATAAAGTTATACTAAGATATAACTTCAAAACAATCGGAAGAACCTCCTCTCTAATAATGTCTCCGTAATTAGCACTCTATCTACATTATCAAATGCACCTTTCAAGTCTACAACGGCTGCATACACCCGATCTTTTCAGTTCAGTTCATTTTATTTAACATCAAAATACATTTAACAAATATGCCAATACCCACCCCAAGAAAGATACCAAAAAGCACTTGCGACTGGGCGGGTACATACAACTCATTTACTAATTAATGATTAACTATAAAAAAAAAAAACTTAATAATAATAATAATAAAAAAACAAAAAACACTAAAAAACAAAAAAAAAATCAATCTCTCAATTCATTTAATAATAATAATAATAAAAGAGAGAGAAAAAAAAAACTGAACCTTTACCTAAAAAAAATTTTTTCAATTTATTTTTAAATAACCCCAGGTGCTCAGCCGCCCGAATGCTCTCCGGAATAGAGTTCTACACATTAGGTCCTGAAAATCAAGTATGGAAGCTGGCCCTGGTTCCACTTCTATTCGGAACAATGAAATCACTAGCATGACGAGTTTCATAATGGTGCAAAGACCTATTGTCATTAAAATAATCACGAAAAACCTCTGGACTAACATCATTCCAGCATTGATAAGCAAAAATTCCTATTTGGTAGTCTCGTAGCTGTCCTACATTCAACACTTGCAACTTGTTGAAGCAAGCTGAAGTGTTATTTACACCTTCAACATACCCACCAATAAGACGCATCGCTCTATTTTAAAGACTCTGAACACGTTTAAAATTCACATAAAAATTACTTGCCCATAACATACAGCCATACGAAGCATATGGGTGTATCAAAGCATGGTATAAAAGCAATAAAACTCTCTGAGGTAAGAAATTTTTAAAACGACGAATCGCTCCAAGGCCACGTGCAACTTTTGTTAACAACATGACTGTGGTGTTTCCATGAAAGATTACAACCAATCTAAAAGCCTAAGTACCGGATTTCTTGAACTTGAACTACTGGCTTATTATTAAACAGAATTCTACCATCAATATCACTGGGCTTGCCTACTCTAGAATATACAATAAAATTAGTCTTAGTAACATTTACTGATAACAAACTCAAACTAGTAAAAACATGGAAATTTCTCAGAACACAATTCACATTCAACACAAGACTATCCAAACAACGACTAGAAAACGTAACTGCAGTGTCATCAGCGAATGACGTTAAGCAACAATCTGGAAGATAAAACCTCATGCTATTCACATAAACCAGATACAGAAGTGGACCAAGGACCGATCCCTGTGGCACACCACACGACACTTGATAAGGGGAAGAAAAAGCATCATCAATCATCATTTTAATAGACCTCCCGCACAAATAACTTTCAAACCACTTCAAACTAAATCCTTTAACACCTAAGCATTCTAATCTTTGCAATAAAATTTTAAAATCTACCGTGTCAAATGCTTTAATAAAATAAAAAAATACTGTTAGGGGGATTTCACCATTTACTAAAAAATTATTTACAAAATCAACAAGATAAATGGCAGCATGGCTAGTGGAATGACCTTTTCGGAACCAGAATTGGGGGTGTCACTGACTAGACTATGTTTCGAGACATGGTCATATAGACGGCGATGAATAACTGTTTCTAAAATTTTTGACAATAAAGGCAGTATCGATATTGGTCTCCAGTTACCGGCATCTGACCTGGCACCCCCTTTGTAAAGCGGGATAACTTCAGCTTGCTTCAACGCTTCTGGAAAGGTCCCCGTTTCCATAGATAAATTAATAATATAGAGAATACATGGTAGTATATACATTAACACAGCTTTAAAGTTCTCAGATTCACGCCATCTATCCCAGCAGAATTCGATTTTATATTGTTCACTATTTTAATCACATCATCATCTGAACAATCTTCGAACTGTAACTCTACAGTATCTCTACGATAGTCCACAAAGTCTTCGCTAAGAAAATTTTCCGTCAAACATTACACTCTCTTGAGCAGACAAGAAAACATGAGAATAAAACTGGACTACATGATTCGTGACTTCATTTTTATCACCCACATAACGTCCGTTTATATCAATGCAAGGCGACTGACTACTTTTCTGATTTCCCATAAACTCATTAATAACCTGCCATTTGGCTTTGGTATCTCCCTTACTATCAGAAAACTTTTCTTCAAAATACTTCTTCTTTGCTTGCCTTCTTATACTGTTCACCTTATTTCTCACTCGCTTGAACTCTGCAAAATCTGCGTCATCCTGACTATTAAGATATTGCTCATATAACAAGTTCCTTTTTTTTTATCATGTCTATTATTGCCTCTGTAATCCACGGCTTGTGGGGATCGTCCCTCTTTTGTTTGGTCAAGCGCAAGGCATGTTTTCTCATAAATCGGTTGGAAAATATACATGAAGTGATTGTACGCTAGAGAAGAATCACCAGGAATCCCCAGGACTGATTCCCACTTGATACAGCTCAACACCTCGGCAAAGCTATTCAAATTTTGCTGTTTCAGCTCACGTGTCAGTATTTTTTTAACCAGGATACGTCGTTTTCTAAGACACGTCACATGAGCAATTACCGGGAGATGATCTGAGCCTGGATATACTATCACATCTGAATAGCTTTGACTCAAATAGCTAGGTCCCACGAAAACGTTATCAATTAAGGTCGCAGAATGAGTAGAGATTCGGGTAGGTACACAAGTTAAAGGGTAAAGGTCACTTGAAATCATATAATTATAGAAATCCAAATTATCACCTGAAAGATCTAAAAGATTATAGTTAAGATCAACCATACAAAAAAATTTATGCTTGTAGACGACACCAACCTCATCAGCTCATTAAAACCTGCTACAAACTCATCCAGGCGAGCACTGGGTGGCTTATACACCACACTAATTAAAACTTTCCTTTTTTCAATTTCTAATTCCAAACAAAAACTTTCAATCTTACCTTCTATCCATACACCCAAATCCTCCCTCACCATATACTTCATATTTTGTTTAATCAAAAATACCAGGCCTCCTCGGTTCATAGTTGATCGGTTCCTTACCTCAAAACCATATCCTGGAAAAGAAAAAGCCGAGAGAGATTGGCCAGAACTCAAAAAAGTTTCACAAATACCCATTATATCAAATTTTGAGGAAGATATCTCAATCATCTGCAGAATATCTAAATACCCCGTAGTAAGGTGGCAATTCCACTTGCAAAGACACAGCGACATGTCTCCACTAACTTGCGACGACAATATATAATAACTCTCACGAAGAGGCTTTGAATTAATAATAGGCAAATCATCATTTCCAATTTGAGCCTCTAAATGATCTTCAATACGGAGCGGATTACGCATAAATCTATTCAATGAAGAAAAATCATTCAACATAAGTAAGGAAATAAGATAATTTATCTTTTCTAAAAAAAAAAAAAAAATGAAAGAGAAAAAAAAGAAAGAAAAAACAAATAAAACAAACAAAAAACATAAATGATAAAATTTTTATAAGACACTAAAGGGTGTCAACAAGTGAGAAGATTCGTGTTGGGTGGCTATCACCCTGCTCACGTTTGTAAGCACGGCCACGATCGGACCATACGTTTTTTACACCATATCTGTTTCTCGCACCTTAAAAAATTGCTTTTTTCATTTTCGTAAGATATTCAGTGACGAATACACCTGATTTCGCCAGCTTTGATTTCGCTCTGAAAACATTACACGCCGTATCTTTAGTTGCAAATTTAACGAGAACTGGCGCAACAGTCGTAGGTGTCTGGATATTCCGGGCAGCGTTCGGAAGTCTAAAACGGTTCACAGACAACAACTGTTCTTTCTGGAAATTTACACCCATTCTATTCACTATATCAAGAACATTAGTACCCAGTTCGTTTTCGGGATCCTGCTTCACCCCGGAAAAAAAAACAAATAAACAAGTGAACGCGCGTGTTCGTAATCATCCAGATTTTCCTAAATTGTAGCCACCCAAAGCTCTAATGACTGAATCTGGCTATCCAGAGATGAAAACAGTTTTTCTATTTTCTCAAACTTTACGTTGTATTCTAGCGTGATCAAATCATATATTTCCAAAACAATCAGTTCAGGGTTCAGAGCGGCTTGGTGCGATGAGCCTGCTACTACCTTCACGGAAACAACTTTTTCCAAAACTTTTTTATCTATTTCTTTAACTAGGCCAAGTTTAAGCTTTGTAGCTTCATCTTGTGCTAAAGTAAGCTGATTTCGGATTGCAGATGTTTCGCTCGAAGCAGTTAAATCAGCACCCGCGCCTTTCGCAATTTTCTTTTTCAGAAACTGATAGTAAAGATCAGGAGAGGATTCACACTCACGGAAATCATGATTTACGCCATTGGCCGTTTTTTTTCGAACCTTCCGCATAATTTCCGCTATATGAAAGAAGATTCGCTTCTACCACGGTCTAAAAGTCATGGGACCCGTAGCAAAAAACAATGAATTTTGGCGTAGACTCTTTTTGGTTAGTTATGTTAACAATCCGGACTGGCCAGAAGGGATATCCTTTGAACTGAGCTACCGCCAAATCTCCCTTCTGAAACTGTACCATGATGACAATAATAATCCAATAACTCGAAAGTTGACTTATCTTTAGTGGACAGGATCTTCCAAATACTAATATGTTAAAAATTAAGAGCAGGAAACGAAAACTTACTCGCAAGGGGGGCAATTAAATCCCCCCGCTTTCCAACAATATCTTGCAATAATCACGTCCGCCAATGCTATAATTATGAAGTGATATCCAATTAAAAAGTCACTTGTAACTTTAATCCTTTACAGTATTGTGACACTTCCGTAATCACTGAGTACATTATCAAATGCACCTTTCAAGTCTACAAAGGCTGCATACAACCGATCTTTCCTGGGCTTCCTATATTTTTTTACTATAACTTCTATGATAAACATGTAATCAACACCTCTTTCCAACCTAACCACCTTTTCAGCCATCAAAGTAATTAAGCTAAACTATTGCGATAAGTCCCTCGATAATTGTCATCGTCATTCTTGTTCTTTCTTCCCATCTGTCACCATTTGGTGACATGGTGACACCATGGTGACAGTGTCAAACCATCGGTGACAATGTCCACTATGTGGCCAAAACTATTTCTGTAGAATAACTGAAAAGTACTGATACGATCTGAAATAAATATGCTCCTTCATGTTTCCATTTTGATGTTACCATCTGGACCAGGTGCCGATGTTCCTTTCATCCTTTCCGGTGAAATCCATATCTCATTTTGATCCACCGGGTCGATCAGGTCATAATCCGCTTCTTGCAAGGGACAACCAATCTGATTCCGAAGTTGATCTTGATAATGTTCTGGCTGTCTACTCCCCCTCTCTTTCTTTTCTTGATACGCTGGCCACGAAGATGTTGGTGAGTAATACTTCTCTTGATAGGGCTGTAATGCTCCCTTAATTCTCTGCCAAACGATTTCTTATTCTTATTTTTGAATAGCTTTACCATTGCTCTAATACTTTTCTTCTCCTGCTCCACTTTCTTTGTCTTCGCCAACTTTTCGTATTCTTTACGGAGTCTACAGAATAGTAGCAACCGATCTTTCTCGGGGAACGGCTGTTGTTTAATATTGAGGAATGCTGTAATTACCTCCCTTTTTCAGTTAAGAAAGGATTTACTTCGCTCTTGTTCCTGCCTTCTTCTTTTCTATGCTCTTAAGGTTCAATTCCCTCAATATTGAATGTAGACTATACTTTTATCTATTTCTCTCTTCTGTACCATTTTATTGCAATTTCACAACTTCTCTTATATACTCTCCTCACTAAAAACCCCAGAAATCCTCTCCATCATATACCCTAAACGAAGGCAAAACCCCCTAACCTTTCCTCTTCACTGTCTAATTTAACTCCTTGTTTTCTAGCCCTAAGCTACATATATACTATTATTTCTAACAATGCCTCAACTGGCACATGATATAACCCCACGGCTTTTAAAGCCCTGAAACTCTCACACGGTGCAAAAGACGTAAATCAACCATATATAATTTTCCACACTTGGGGCCGTACCCAAAAAACAACTAAATTCGCTTACTATTCTATCCCCAATTCTTCCGTTTGAAACCATCAGATTATATATTATTCATTCGAAAATGAATTCTCTCTTTCTTTCTTCGCTAGGCTAATAGGATTTAGGGGTCTCGCACATCCAGTGGCTCGGAGTACACCGCGGCCTCACGGCACTCTTAACTTCGATACTTCCAGCTTTACATTAGATTCAAGCACTTTATGCTCTCCAATTCCTGGTAAAAGGCAAGGGTCATGCAACAATGGGCTACAAAAATTCTCCATTTTATTGCTAGTATGGGCATTAAAGCCATCTAGAAACACAAATTTATGATTAAGATAAGTTATTTCATAATAATATGTCTTATGTCTAAATTCTCACGTATCTTCACTTCTGATTTAACTACTATTTCTAGTGATGTGTAAACTCCACAAAATACAATAAATCTTACTGACGCTTTTATCCAAACAATATTGTCAGACAATTCCAACTGGATATGCTTTAAAAAATTTACTCTTTATTAAAACTGACACTCCTCCGCAAATGTGATTCCTTTTACTTCTTTCCCTAGAAGCATTATATGACATACATATCTGGTAATAAACTGGCTCTTCTTTCTAAGTTTCAATAAGGCGCTAAATCTTGCTCTTCAAAGCTAAATGTCCAAGCATATAATCATTACCTCCTTGCACATACCAATGAACTAATTATATTTAACATTGGTCATGACTCTTTCCTACGATACCAAATCGTGGTCCCGATCTTGCGCATATTTGTTTAGTTCCAATCAAGTGATACTCCGATCCTTAGGAAACAAAGCTTGTGGCTTCACACTTCCGCGGTTTGGCCTACGTCCACAATAATCATTATGACACCCTAAACACCTGCTCCGTCGCCTTTTTCTCCTACTATTTGCACAAGCATCAAATGTCAAAGGTTCATTCAAACCATCATGGAGGCTAGCAATCGCATCCTGTGTACGTTTTCTCAGCTCTGCATCAATAACTGTCGCAGGTCTTGAGCTTCTTTCCCTGGTCACAATTGCACTCTCCATCTCTTCATTATTCCGCTGCTTATTCAGGTCCAAATCAATATTTTGAAGATCATAAGTTCTCCCTTGATCAACTAACCCAATGGCCACTGCTCCCAATTAATTTCTTTTGATTTTCTCAAATTTGTATCGTGTACAATAATTTTAATCACCCGCGAAAAGTCTCATGCCCCTCACTTTGCAGTTGAAAGTGCTTCTGTAAGTATGGCTTCCAGAACTGGTCTCAACTTGCTGCGGACCATCAAATCCGACGAGGTGTAATCAGGAGCTACTGGTAAATTCAACCTTTGGAAAAATGCGGCTGAGCTTAAGATGTATTTTTTTTTTTTAATTCAGCCGATAAACGAAAAACATCCCTGATATCTCCACACCTCTTACGATATCATTAAGGCATCTTAGAATGTCCTCTTTCATTGGGTCTAATTTTTAACACGCTACAACTCTTTGGTTTGCCCCAGATCCATCCATTATCTTTCTGTTTTGTAAGTTTCACTTTAAGTTCTCTTACTTCCATCTCCTTATTTTCCAACCTCTTTTCCCCTTCGTAAATTTTATTGTTCGGAGATGGTGAAATTGAGGCAAATTCTATGAATAATTTCCCCCTTTTTTACCACTGGGGATCAATTCTGTCATGTTTTTTTAAACTCTACTGACATTTCAGTTAGTTTCTTTAAAATAGAGTGCTGAATTTCTATCTATTCCGTCATATATATTACTTCTACTTAAAATAGAGAGGCTTACCTATTTGAGAATCAGTTATTTTATCCACGCTGACTCGACTCAAAGCCTGCAGTTTGATAAGCCACCGTGAATTACGCCCTCGCCAGTTCCAAGTGAAATTTTCGACAATATTCAATTTCTACTTTATCCTACGTATCCAGCATGTCTTCAAAATGAACTGTCCGTTGCGAATGTTGGTGACCATTAATCCTATTCATTCAAACTAATTTTTACGCAAACAGGCCAAAGTTACCAGTTTGGAAAATTTGGAGATGTTAGATTTTCTTATCAATATTAAGGAAGATTTCGTCAGTTTACATAGATCTTTAGCAAAATTAAGGAAATGGGGATGCTGCATCAATTCGTCAACTAAATAATGTTGATTTTCGTATTCAATATGGTTGATTACATCAGAGTTAAACTTTCGGCCTCTTGCTGGTCATCCAAAATCATAAATATCGGTATTTTTTCTCGTATGGCTCCATGACTATTGACTTTTTTTTATTTATTCTTGAGGAAAAATAATCAGAATTGTAATTTGCAACTTTAAAATACGTGTTGGTGTAATTTATTGGACTTGATGTACTAAATAAATTCGTAAATTACAATTGGACCCCCCCCCAAAAAAAAATACAAACAACAAACAAATTTAGTTTCTTAGCCCTTCACTTAACCACGTTATTTAATACCTTCCTATTCAGAAGTGTGTAGTAGCTCTGTGAAAACTTATCGTTTAATATTTTTTTTGTATATATTTCTAGTTCCCAGAACAGAACCCAACCTCGACCTCCCCAGGAAATGTGAAGCCAAACCTTAAAGAATCTCACTCACCAGCTGAAATTCAACCAACCCCAAGTTTTTTACATCACGTTGTTACCCGAGTGCAGTCAACTCACTTAACCAACGGAACAACTCATCTCCCTCTAGACACAGGACAGAAGCTTGGTAACTTTTCCACGTCAGAGCTCCCAGTAAGAACACGTCTTGAACCATCGTCGGGTCCTTCCCCAAGGGACGTGAACGACGTACCTTTGAGGAATCCAGAGAAATCTAGTAGACCTCTGTCACATGGAAATCAGCCCCCTCTACCTTCTGCTAATCCACCGGTGCATAGGTTATTGCCGACACCGAACCGATTCCCTGTCAAGTCTGGAAGTCGCATCCCACCGCCAAACCCTGTGTCATTAGTGTCTTATAAAAGTATTGATGGAAGCGTACAAGAACAAATTTCAGCTTTGCGTCAGGTACTAGCTTTTCTTCTCTCTTCATTCTCGTTCTCATCTCTCTTCTTTTCTCTTTTCAATCATTCTTTCAGTACTAGATGTACCTATTTTAAATCTAATCTGTATACATCTATTGAATAGATACTAATATATCTCTCTAGATATTAAATCTATTGGTACTAGATACACACGGCAGAAAGATGTTCTTTGTATTTTAGGGGTCTCTCAGACTGTATTAAACGGAGGGAGTATGTCCACCTATTCTTTCTACGATATAGATAGGGCATGGAACAACTCTATCCTTTTGGGGGGTTTGAAGGAGGGGGTTGGCAACATCACACTTATTTGTGGTAGTTCCTGCTCGTTTGAATTTTGACATCATTGTTCATTGTTATCCCTGTTACTTAAGGGTTTCTTTTTTAGTGTCTGATGCAAGCATTGATGGGGATGTGCGAGAACGAATTTCAGCTTCGTTCTAGGCCCTAGTTTTTCTTGGAATACCATTGCCATAGTCGTAAATATACACAGACGAAATATCTTTGAGGAGTGTTGTATCTGCAATTTTGTGGTTGAAAATATCTTTGAGATAAAGATAAGCAATTTATCAAGTTTTAACTTGTTTTTCTAAAACTAAAAGTTTTTAGCCCATTTTTCAGCCTAGACACGTAATAAAAGGTGAAAACATAATCTAATAATGAAAGGCTCGATGCAACGCTCTACGTTTTGTTAAGATAACGTAAAGAACAGGGCATTGCATTTTACAATCACTACCGGTGATGCTGATCTCCGTTTCGTGGCACGTCATCCAGGAATTGCAATGGGGGGGGGGCTGGTGGCCAGCCATCCTGTGCTTTCGCACACCCTTCCTGTTAACCTTCCCCAGATTTATCCAGATACCCATTTAGAGCTGGGTCGACTCTGGCTGAGCTTTCAGAGTCACGCAACTGACCCCCGTTCAAACAAATAACCAGTGACACCGAGAACACCGAGACCCTTTGTCCTCACGGACAAAGGGTCTCAAGCGCGCTAACCACTCGGCTAACCAATGTTCATTGCTATGAATTAAACAAAATTCACATATTTTGTCAACAAGAAAGCTTTGGTTAACTCAGGTTAAGTCCAAGTGGGATTAGAAAATCTGAATCTTGCTAGAATATCAATTTATGAAAGTTGGCTAGTAATTATTTTGTTATTTAATAGCATTCAAGTCTTTTAGAGGCCAATCAGATCAAGTCTACCTTTTACATATAGTTTTTTCTTGCGAAAAATAAAAAAGCAAACTGAAAACTTGAAACGAAGATGATTTAGCTGATATAAAAGCTAAAATTTAAAGCGAACATAATTTATAATAAATGAAGGAGTGAAACATAAAACGACCAGAAATTACAATGGACACTGAAATCACGCTTAAAGAGAATTAGCACCAACAATTATGCTAGGCCCCCGCCCCCCCCCCCCAAAAAAAGGAAAAAAACACTGTAGGGCTATAATCTCTAAGCTTAAGGATATCAACTAAATGAACATAATTCGTAGTGAATATGGAAGTTCTTTCAGAATATTTGGTTAACTTTTTTTATTATATTCGAAGCATTAATATGTAATTTGAATCCAAGTTAAGCTATTAAACGATTTAAAAGGCTTCTGCAAAGTTGCATTTATTAAAGCTATAAAATTGAATGTTTAAGTCAAGAAAAATAATCGAAATAACCGAATATAGGTCCCTGTAGAAAGCTTCAGAGATGCCGTTTGGGGTATCTGGTCAGGTCCCGCGAAAGGTAATATCCATCTAAAAGCGTGCCTAAAAGGGAAATATTCTTTAAGTTCTGTGAAAAAATGTGCTTTTTGCCCAGTATTGTCCACCCCAAGGAGTCCACCAGTAGTGCCCACCCTTCGGCTTCTTCTTCTTTTCCCCTCGCCCGTAAAAAAACATCTAGTAAACCCATGAGTTTGAATTGATTTGTTGTTTGTTTGTCATCGTCATAACTACTTCAAATTTATTTTGTTTCTTTTATAGAGCATTGGGACTTAAACAAAGAATAGATATAGAATAGACTTAAAATAGATTTTTAAGTCTATTTATCTAGACTTTGAAGATAGAATAGATTTAATCGAAGCATAGATATATCATATAAATTTAAATTAAGATACCTAAATTTTTTTCCGATTTTGCATTTGTGAAAAGTGAAAAGGCTATCTGTTTTCTATTTAATCAAACAGTTCGTGGTGACGAACTGTAAGTAAGGAAAGACCCGGCTCAATAGTAACCGAAACTAAAAAAAAAAACGGAATTTTGATACCAAAATTTACATCAAAAGAATCAGATTTTAATGCTCATTGCAAATATATAAGTTTCATCAAGTTTAATCCTACCCCTCAAAAGTTACGTACCTGAGAAAATTTGCCTGAATTTCGAAAAAAGGGAGAAACACCCCTTAAAAGTTATAGAACCGTAATGAAAATCACACCATCGGATCCAGCGTATCAGAGAACCCTAGGTTTCAAGCTCCTATCTGCAAAAATGTGGAATTTGCATTTTTTGCCAGAAGAAAGATCACGGATGCGTGTTTATTTGTTTTCTTTTTTTCTAGGGATGATCGTATTGACCCAGTGGTTCTAGAATATAGTGGGAGGGCTCATTCGAACGGAAATTAAAAGTTCTAGTGCCCTTTTTAAGTGAAAAAAAAAATGGATGGCAACTAGGCCCTCTCCCACGCTAATTTTTTTCCCAAAGTCACCCGATCAAAATTTTGAGATATCCATTTTGTTCAACATGGTCGAAAATATAATAACTATGTCTTTTAGGATGACATAATTCCCCAAAGTCCCCGGGGGAGGGCTGAAAGTTATGAACTTTACCCAATGTTTACATATAGTATTGGTTATTGGGAAGTATACAGACGTTTTCAGCGGGGATTTTTATGATAGTGGGGGGGGGGAGGATGGGTCGGAGGTTATGTGGGAGTATCTTTCCATGGAGGGAGTTTTTATGGAGGAAGAGACATTGCTATGATAAATAAATAAAATTATATAAGTTCAATAAATAAAATTATAAATAAATAAGTTCGTAAATAAAATTTAACAACTTTCGAGAAAGCCATTTAACCAAATAAAAGTAAAATTAATATACAAATTTTGTTTTAATTATTGATCTTCGGTGAGCCAAAATCAAAACCTGCATTAATTCAAAAACGTTCAAAAATTAAATTAAAAAAAACATTTTTTTTAAAACTGAAATTAAGAAGCGACATTAAAACTTAAAATGAACAAATATTATCCCGTATATGAAAGGGGCTGTCCCCTCCTCAATATCTCGTTCTTTACGCTAATGTTTGACTTTTTTTCACAACTCTATTTTTTTTAAGCAATAAAGAACTTTAGCGTAAAGAGCGAAACGTTGAGGAGGGGACAGCCCCTTTCATATACGGGATAATTTCTGTTTGTTTCAAGTTTTAATGTCGCTACTTACTTTTAGTTAAAAAAAACTTGTTTTTTTTAACTGTACTTGTTTTGTCCCTTTAGGAATGTTCAGGGATATGCTTTGGGAGAGGAATAATTGATCCAACTAAAATTCTGTGCAAAAATGTGCTTTTGTCCAATCTTATCCACCCTAAAAAATATCTTTGTCTTCTTCTTTTTATCTCCTCCCCGGTAAAACTTCTAAAATAAATATCTGGTAAATTGTATGCGTTTAAATCAATTTTTGTTTTAGCTGTCATTTGCATAAGTACTTCTAATTTATTTTATTTTGCTTTGTAGTGCATTGAAACTCGACTAAAGGTCTCCCTGCCTGAAGACTTGGGCTCAGCTTTGAGTGACGGTGTAGTTTTGTGCCATTTGGCTAATTCAGTTCGACCCCGAAGCGTCAGTAGTATTCATGTTCCTTCTCCGGCTGTGGTAAGTATTTTACTGATTGGTTATAGTTAACGATTCAGTTAAAAAAAAAATAAAAAAAAAATACTGTAAAATTTTGTCTTATTGATGTAATAGTGATTTTTGACAGCATAATTGGAAATTCTTTTTGTTACTTCAAATGCTAGGGTGGAGCAATATTTAGTCATATAAAGATAAAAAAGGTCATAAAAAGTATTTTAAATTTTAGTCATTACTTTTTCGCAATGGGAATTTAAATTGATTCTTTGTTTTGCCATTGTCGTATTACTGATTTTGTTTTATTTTAATTTTGTTTTATCAATTAGTTTTATAATGTTGGTTTTATTTATTATTGCTTTAATTGGTGTCGTTTCTTGCCATTCGCATGCCCTGAAGCTTCATGCTTTTACCTGCATTGTCAGTTGGCAAACACGCTTAAGAAAAAAACATGTTTTCAGAAAAAGGCTTTGTAGAGTTTAGACGTATATCGTAAGCCACGCCCCCCCCCCCGCCATTTTTATATTCCGGTTTGCTATCTTTGTCATTTGCAATTTCTATCTAAATCTGATTATAGCAAGTGGTTTTAATCATATAGAAGAAGCAGATGAAGCTAATACACCCAATAACACTTATCTTCACACATGCATTTTTCAGAGGCACTAGCTGTTTTCTTTAGTACCCGTAGCTCTTGACTATTGTGCGTTCCCTGTCTTTTTGATTCTACTTTCTTCAAGACATTTTCTTCTGTTTTTTCATTTTTCCTTCTGTTTAATTATTCGCTTTTTCTGGATTGGCTTGAAACTTGGTCATTCTTTGTTTCTTTAATTTAGATTTTTTTAAATATTAATTTTAGCTGACAAATCAGCCGTTGTTACCGCTGTTAACAGACCGAGTGTTAAATGTATAAAACAAAGAGAAAAAAGGATATAATAAATGAAAAATAAAATCAAATAGATGAGAAAAAACGAGGATTTTGTCAGCCAGGATTTTGTCAGCCAAATATTTCGGCAAAGACCTCCGCCACGTCGTCCTCAGTGCTCAAAAATATATATATATATATATATATATATATATATATATATATATATATATATATATATATATATATATATATATATATATATATATATATATATATATATATATATATATATATATATATATATATATATATATATATATATATATATATATATATATATATATATATATATATATATATATATATATATATATATATATATATATATATATATATATATATATATATATAAACCTTTTAAAGCAGGCTCTGCAAGACGAGGAAAGACACTGAATCAAAAAATCAGTCAGAATAAATGAAAGACAATTCATCAATTGGATTGGACAAATACTCTTTGGTTAGCAATAGATTTTGCCTGCCTGCAGCCTCGATTTTCATTAGATATGCGGACAGGTTGTCTTAAATTAGACTGGGGGAAAATAATGCTTGATATTGCTTGAACGTTTAAAATAAATTGGGCTTAAGGAAATATGTCCTGTATCTTTATTTATATCAAAATTTCTATTTATATAGTTATTATCTCAATTGCCTCTGAAAGATTGAGATAGACCATTTACAGCAGATATTAAAATTGCCTCTTCAAAAAGTACTAAATCATCAGGGTTTTCAAAAACATGGAGGGCCAAAGCAGAATCAAGGTTTCCATTTTTATTTTTAAACCTCGGGGACTTGTCTATTGAAGGTTTGTGTTAATGCAATCGTTCTTCCAATCGTTGGTAGTTCCTACCAATGTGAAACTTTCCACATGAACACAGGACTCTGTAAACACCACTACCCACAATAGGGTTGGGTTTATCCTTTACGAAGTTTAAAAAATGTTCAACTTTTTGTTCAGTTTTGAAAGAAACAGAGAGATTATGTTTTCTTAAAATTTTTCCAAGTTTGCCGCTGAGCTTCAAGATGTATGGTATTGCGGTAAAAGTTTTGTTTTCAATTGTCGGAATAACTGAATGAAAGGGGACGGGCTCCCTATTTTCCTGTTTTACTTTTTTAAATCGTCTATGATATTTTCAATAAGGTTGATTGGATAGCCATTGCAAAATAGAATAAATATCTTTAACATAATTTAATTTAGATTTTACATGATTACGTGAACTGATTTTTAGAACTCTGTCGACTAAGATATTATTACCCCTCTTTTTACAGAAGGAGGGTGATTTGACGAGATATGCTGATAACGATCATTATGGGTCGGCTTTCTATATATCGAGAATTCAAGAGTTCATTTGTGTACCACCTACTTACAAACTCAGACTTCCTTTAGAATAGAATAGAATTTATTTGCGTTAAAAGCCCATAGGCCATGGCAAAAAGAAAATAAATAAAGAACAATTACAAGACATTGCCCAAATCCTAACATAATCCTACAGAAATTTACTTCTATGATTCATCGCAAGACGAAGGAATCGGGCCAAGCTTCTGATACCTATAAAACACTCATCCGCATACACTCACCAACCACTCAAAATCATAATTCCCCATACCAAACACTGCAAGTCTCCAATCACTCAGCTCCTCACATTCACACATCAAGTGATAAACGCTCTCATCTAAACCTCCACACATAGGACAAAAATAAGGACCAGCCTTTGACCTTTCCCTCCCGATAACTTTCTTCTTTGGCCCAGTGACAAACTATCAGCCCTCATCTCAATTAATAACGTTATTCCGTTTTTATTCAAACCCACCCTAGAAAATAAAATTTTACCCCAAATCTCCTTCGACCCACAAAACCCAATGAATTCGGAAGCGAACGCTGGGCCTGCCATGCCTGTATTTCTTGGTCCTGTAAAATCCTTTCAACTAATCCACTTACTTGGTACCCCATATCCTCGAGCTTTAAACCTTCCCCCCTCATATGGCCCAGTCCAAACTGATCTAATATACTCTTAATTTGGTACGGCGACCCCCTACCTCAGCTGCCCTTCAACATTTCCAAATAAGCCGCTTTCATAACCCGCACCCTAGGCATCACTAAAAATTTTTCTCAAAGCCTAACCATGTTAGCCTACAAAGAAAACAAACCCAAATCACCTCTAACTACTAAGCTATTTTTATGCTTACTTATCCCTAGCCACCTCTTATAATATTATATTTACACTGTTTCTAGTCTATCTCCCTTCGCATACCCCCAAACCTCAGATCCATAGTGCATCACACCTAAAATTTTAGCCCTGAAAACCTCTTTAACTACTTGGATACTTTTAATATCCCTCAGCTGACTTCTTAATACCATATTACAACATGCCCCACCTTTTTCGATCCTACTTTCTATATGGCTACTAAATAAATATCCTTTCGCCTTAAAACTAACACCTAAATATGACCATTCCTCCTCTAATCTAACCCTTCTACCCTCAAAACTAAGTTTAACATGCTCCTCAAGTCTACCACATTTACGGAATACTAACACTACGGTCTTATAAAGAAAGAAAAACGAGCAAAAATGGGGTTTTTATAGGCCAAATGAAGATACTGAAAAAACGAAGCGAATATTTCGAGAGGACAAACGCCTCTCTTCTTCAGCGCGAAACGAAACGATGTATCAATAAAAGCCAAAAATTAAAAGAATTAAAACCAAATACCTAACAACCATAAAAGCGAGTTATTCGCCAATATCCGCGATTTGCACAAAATCCAAAAAATATGATCTGTCATCGACGGATACTAGCGAACAGCTGAACAAAAGAAAGGAATCAATTCATTCACTCGAAAAACAAAACGAACCAGCAATTAAATAAGTTGGAAAACTATGTCATTTGATTTCGGATTTTAATTAAGGCATTTCTTGCAGACACCCTTTGAGACCTAATGGGTTGTTCACGTGTTTGATTAGATGACTGAGAAAGTGGTTCAAGGTTTATTTCAGGGATCACTAAAGTATCGGCTTCTCTTTTGAGAAAACCGAAATATGACTCATTTATTCTTAAATCACAGGAATCTCTGTTTAAAGCTAGACCTAAATGTTGGTATTTATAAATTTCAACAGCTTCTCTGTAGTGCTGGACAATACCCTTATCATTCGAAATAAGACTAGCTTGATTAAACAAAATAGTATGGTCTGGTTTTTCAAAAATGTGCTCTGCAAGGGCAGAGTCAAAATTTTCCGGGTTTTTCCGCTTTTTAAGTGTATTATTAATTGAGCTAGAATACTGAGTTAATCTATCTGTTAGTCGCTGATTAGTTCTTCCAATATACCAAAGGCCACACGAACAAGGAATTCTGTAGACACCGGAGTTTTCACCTATCGGGATAGGGTCTTTTCCTTGATAAATTTGGGACTTGATAGTTTTTCTGGGTCTATAATAAGTGTAAATGTTATTTTTCCTTAGATTTTTTGAAATGTGGTCTGAAATCCCTTTAATGTATGGGAGACCAAGATAAACTGAATTTTCCCTTTGATTTGTGTTTTCTGTGGAACTATCTGATAATCTTTTAATGCGTTTTGCAATTCCAGAATTTATTAAACTAATTGGATAACCATTCCCAAATAAAATATCTCTAAGGTGGTTGAGTTCTAAATCCAAGAAACGTGTTGAACAAACTTTCAATGCTCTATCAACTAGAGAAGTGACAACTCCTCTTTTCACAGCAGGAGAATGATTGGAGGAATAACTTAAGTAACGGTCATATCCGCATTAAGTTCTAACTTTTTCCCATCCAAATAATCACCTAAATTATCAAGTAATTTCTGAAGGTTCCTTTGTGAATCAGCAACCAAAACAATATCATCTGCAAACAACATCATGCAAATGGAAACAATATCTAAACTCACCATCAGCACCTCTTTCTTTTCCATAGATGCCACCAAAGAATTTATAAACAGGGCGAATAATTTAGGAGACAATGAGCAACCCCGTTTATCCCCTTTATATCCTCTAACTACCCTCGAAACTTGCCTACCAACTCTCACAACTACTCTAGTAAACCTATAGATTTGAACTAAAACTCACAGAAATGGGATTAAACTAACCCAATTTATTATACATATGTTCTTTGGTTAAGTTTTATTTGAGTTTTGTAGTTTGTTGAAAAGATTATTAACAGTAATATTATAAGAACATAAAGGAGATATGACACCTTGAGAAAGCCTTGTGTGAAAGAATTTTATATTAAGATAGTAGATTGAATTATTCCATTGTTTTTTTTACCCTTTACTAAAGACAATAAACCCTCTAAAGATCCATTTTAGTGAAATGTAGAATCTACATGTTACTATTGTAGACAAAAAACTGACTGTAACAGTAGAAACGAGTCTCTAATTTTGCTACAAGACCGGATCTGTCCCATGTTCGTTAGATTCGTACTATCTTTGATTAAATCTTATACATCCATGTCTAGAAAAATGTTCTCTGCCATCTAAAGTTTTTATGGATAAGTGCTTATTTAACAGAGATAGATGTCTTTATTTGTTGTTTTTTTTCACGCTAGGATGACGAACCTTTCACACTAGCATAACTTATGACTTTACGTTCGTTATATAATCTTACGGAGCAAATATTGTAAATAAGAAAGGCTCTACTTAATTCGACTAATTGATTCGAGCTCTACTTAAAATTTCACGTCGTGTATATTTATGTAAGGGTATAAAAAAGTCAACATAGCAGCTGCAAAGTGGGGTTCCTGGATGAGCAATTAATAAATTTTTAAGACAAATTAATAAACTTTCCCCAGGAAATATGTTAATAATAATAATAATTTATTTCAACCTTCTTTACAAGCATGAAATGCACTTATATGATTACAAAAATACAGAAAAATAAAAATGAAACTAACAAGAAAAAACTCCCGAAAATAATAACATCTTAGCTACTTTGACAACACAATTAACTACATAGTTAAGTGGAAAATGGACAATATTTTCTCAACGCTTACGGAACCTGTCCACAAGCTGGTCCATTATTGGAGAAATATCAAAACGCCATATCTTACTCGAAATGTACCGGTTGCGAGTCCAAAGCGGCAACTGCCGAAGGTATTTGCAAAAACGGAAGAACAGTGATTTAATTTTCTTCCGCTCAGATATTGCGAAAAAAAACTCCATAGAGGGACAAAGAAGAAGGCATATGGGGCATAAAAGCGTTGTAAAGTTTGCCTAGGGTTACTTTGTGAAACTGGCCTTTAACTGGAGCAAGCAGCCTGTACCATTTCTTAAGCTTTTTCTTTCAAAACTGAGATAACAAGTGTTTTAACATTTGGGCCAAACCGGAAACCTAAATATTTCAGAGAAGACGATGCGGAAATAGTTTCTGGGCCAACATTGATAGTAACGGGAGGTTGCTGAGGCGAACCATAGACGTCAAGCTCAGTTTTAGAGGAAGTGACTTAGAGCCCAATTTCATTGAGACTAGAGAAAACTATGTCAACTCCATTCTGGAGAACTTGTCGATTGTCTGATATTAGAAGAATGTCGTCTGCGTAACAGAGGTGGCAAGATATGGGGCTCATTTAGGAATGGAGGAATTTATTTTTAGTAAGGCATTATTGAAAAGAGCTGGACTAAGCACAGAGCCTTGTTTCACACCATTCCGAACAGTGATGGATTTTCTGAGCTGGCTACCTTTTCGTATCCATATGGACGCATCACCTACTGTGGGTATTACCCACAGGGCACTGCGTGTGGACGCAGTGCCAACATCGCTCTTTATTTAGGCAGCGCTATTGCGCTGTCGATGATTTGTCTCTTGAGAAAGTTCAAAACTGGACAAATATACACAAAGTTCATTTTATAAGGCACAAAAACTTATTTCGTCATAATCAACATGATATCCAAAAATGATAATCCGTTTTCGATCAAGCCGTCAGTAATTTATAATGTTTCGTAATATGAAAATTTATAACATTTAGTAATCCTTTACTGTCAACAATTTCACTTATTGTGCAGTCCAAGTAAATGCAAAATATAATCCAGCTTATGTCCTCACAGTTCAAAGCCTAAATGAAAACTGACCTTATGCTTCATCAGTGCTTGAATGTCTTCGTTCCACATTTTTCATTTTTGAATAGTTGTCTTATGATGATTTAAACGATGCCATTATGATGGCTTTACGGATTTCTACATTGGCCTGGTGTGAAAGGACTTTTTTAAAAGTCAAATATTTTACTTAACGTAATGTCACTTAACCACTTAGCATAGGAAATTACATAGATAGTGTGAAAGCTGCATAACAGCAAGTATTGCTATGCAATTTACATTACTTGCATAACAGCAAGTAATGTAAATTGTTTTCTTGATTTTTTTTTTCTCTTTTTCTTTTTTTTTTTTTTTTTTTTTTTTTTTTTCTTTTTCTTTTTTTTTTTTTTAAAAAATAAGAATTTATTAATAATTATTATTGTTTTTATTTATTTTTGATTAAAGGGCGGTTAGCAGATACAGCCACCAACAGGTTTTTTTTTAATCTTAATGTGGTTGTCTAGTTATTTCTGATGTTCGTTGAATGTTTTTTTTTTTTGTAAAATAAAAAAAAATGTCTAAAAAAAAAATTCTATGTCTATATTAAGTGGTACCTTTTCATTATCCTTTGGTGCTTCTGTCCTTTTCTTGTTTTAATATTACCAAATGCGAACTTTCCTTTGTTCTTGTCATCTATGCCGAAACTGTGAAAGCTTGAACTCCCGATCGATTCCGGAAATTTTCATTCACCTAATCCAATTGCTTTTGAAGATAAAAAGTGTTATCATCTAGAATTGTTCCTTTCTAAAGCCGTTTGAGATAGGATAGCTTAATTTAAACCAGGGTAATCTAGTGCTAAAACTACCCTTCTAAACTAGCCACAATAATAAAAAAGTTACTTAATTCTCATCAGAGAAACTATTTGATTAGTTTTCATATCCACTTTCAAAATTGCATCCCAGCGCTTGACACTGTGTTTTTTAGTCAAGCATAATTCTTAGAAACTAGGCAGTCAATTTTGGATTTTAGTGACTGAATCTTCAGACAAATCCGGCAGTTCATGCAATCTCTGCAATCCATCAATGTATGGTTCATAACAAGAAATCTCAGAACAGAGTTCATATTGGCTGAGTATTTTATACAAAACACTTTTTAAAAATTTTTGGAATTCATCTTTTATCGCTAATAATTACTCTAATTTCTCTAATCTTCTTACATCTAATCTTCTTTTTCCTCTAATCTTCTACATCTAATCTCTCTTTTTCCTCATCTTATCTTCATCTAATCTTCATCTTTTCCTCATCTTATCTTCTTTTTCCTCAGCCGAAGCTCCCGCTTCCGAAATGTAAGCGAAATATTGAGAATTTCATCGAAGCTTGCCGAAAGATCGGAGTTGATGAGGTAAGGCTTTTTTAGTCATGTCCTTTTCCCATACTTTGATCTAAATTATGCTTATTCTCTGCTCATCAACTCTGCCTATGGTTTGTAACATTGTTGGTTTTCTGCTCATCTGCCAGAGGAAGGATATAGGGGAGTCCTTCTGTGGCCCATTTGAAAACTCACGGAAAGATTTTAAGGAAAAACGGTTAAGGAAAACCATTGCTTATGAAATATTCTTCTAAGACTAAGCACTCACATCTGATTCCAGATGTTTTTGTGGAATCTTGAATTGTTCTGATTTCATATAGTCAAATGTATTTTTTGTAGTTATACTAATTAATTTGATTTATTTGATAAAAGATTTAAAAAAAAATGATAAAGCATATATTTGATTTTATATACATAAGTTATAAATCTAATTTGCTATACCTTGTGCCAAGTTTTTTCGAAGTAAGATAGATAATAAAGTAAATGAAAATTTTTATAGTTTTGACTTTCAAATTTAAAAAAGGAGTGTTTTAATGATGGAGCACCATCTATTTCTCGTAAGTAATCCAGTTGAATTTTTATGCTTTCAAAACGCCGTATTAAAATAAAATGTTTGTTGTAATAAGATGGTAAGGTAGAATGACCAAATGAAAAGAGATGTATCTGCCATCTTTCATTGCTTTTAATACTTAAATGCTGTAATAGCTGAGAAATATTAAATAAGTAAAACGAAACTACCGGCAAATGAGGGTTTTATTTTCGTTATTTATATATTTTGTAAAAGAGGTACTGACCTCTATTTTTATTTAATCAAATATAATTTATTGATCATATCTCCTCATATCTGAGCAATCTGTTCGCTGTTCATATCATCTGTCCACTGTTCATATCATCTTTGTCACTTTTGGTCTTCTACACTGATATTATTAGAAATAAATTGTACATAATGCTTACATTGTTACCGTTACCAAACACCAGCTTTAAAAAACTGGAAATTGAGCGTGGACATGCTTAACCACAGAGAAAAAAAATTAGTAAAACAAAGTCAATGCTGTCAAATGACGACCTCAGTCATTGTAAAATGGATATTACTATATTTTTAGCAGTGGCTCTACTGCAATTTAACTCTTCTAAAGTATTTCGATAAGATATGTGCCAGCCCTTTCCTCTTAGAAACTTAAAACTAATGCCATCAAAGAGTATTTGGTATAATAAAAAAACAATTTGTCAAAACTTAAGTGTATATTGTAAAACGGTAGAACGAGGAATAAGATTGAATTTGCAGCCCATTTTTTCCAGTATCTTTTTCAGATTCCCCAGGCTGAAGGGGTTTTATGATCGAGTACTGTTGCTTTGTCAATCGTATGCTTACAAAACTGATATATCGTTTCCATGGAGACAGGCGCTTTAACCAACTAAGCCATGGACGGCTAAGGCCGATCTAGCCGAGAGGTTGGCACGCTAGATTTGAAACATAAATCATATTAAATTTCTTTTTTTTTTATCTCCTAGTTAATGCGAAAACGCAGACTTGCATTGAAGCTTTTTTTCTACGATTCTAAATTTGGCGGAAACCCCATTTGAAAACTCTAGATTTTTATTCTTAAATCTTTTTGTGTTTCATCTTTTCATATGATAAAATGCGTCGAAATGTACCATTCATTATTGGAATGATCAGTTTGATGCATGTGCTTGTTTCAAAAATTTGTAAAAGAACGTGAGCAGGTAGTAGACCTTTTGGTAATAACTTTGTCCAAGAATTTCGTGGGCCTGTTTGGAACCCAATAGAAGTATAACCATGGATAGTTGGTTTATCTCCATCCCCAGGGCCGCAGAGCCCTTGAAACCCCCCATTCAACCTGATCAATGTTGGGACTCTTCGAAAAACCTCAATTTCATTTCGAACTCTTCCAGACAAGGGTGCATTGGACAGTGTTATATGTTTTGGTTTGATTAGGGACTAATCGTGTTTTCTGTGTCATAAGATGATGAGTAGTCACCCAAATTTCTAAATAGTTAGATCTAGTCAGACTGCCGAGCACAGACCACCTTAAAGAAGAGACAAATCAAATAAATAGAAATAATCTTGTTATTTAGGTTTTAACTAAGGAGTTTTTTTTGTCTGCTACGCATGCTAGACGGGATTGGGCGTGTCTTGTTTTTTCTTGTTTCCCTCATCAGTTTCGGACCTTACTTCCTCTCATCAGTTTTTTCTGCATCATACACAAGTACTAGTGCTGCTAGTAGCTTGTCGAAGTGCAAGGCTGAGCCAACGCAGCTGTGCATGTTCCCCTTCAACTCTACTATTCTCAGAACATTAATTAAAAAAAACTTTCCGAAAAAAAATATTTTTGAAAAATAAATTATATGGCCATTGTTACATACTGATCAGGAAAACAAAATGCATTTTAAAATAAATAATCGACACGCCCAGAAATTACCACTAAAGACCAGATAGAATCAGAAGCGAACATAAACTAATCAGACTATCTTAGCAACCATAATAACCAAGCAATAATATAAATGAATAAATATTCAGCGAGTATGACCTCCTCCTCTCACTGTAAAAGTCTAAAACCTACTGCGTCATTGGCGCTTTACTGAAAACCAATTTTGTGACAAATATTTTCTTTTGTACTTATCTCTGAAAATAGACATTAAAATAATATTAACTTTTTGAGCTGACGAGCTTTCAGTAATTCATATAACTTACATCAAATATTCAGTTTAATTGATTAGCTCTTTTTAAATTTGTTAAGGATGAATATAGTTTTCATACAAACAAGTGTTTGGATGCTGCCTCCTTACCTTTCTGTAAATAAAAACCTAAATCCTTCTGCGTCTTTGGTGATTAAATAAAAACGGATTGTATTGCAAATAATTTCTTGTTCAGTTATTACAGAACTTGAAATACAAAAGCACAGGAAGCGAAATAAAATATTGAAATGATTAATCTTTTAATAATTATTATAACTATTCATCAAATATTCAATTTGATGCTGTTAATACTTTCCGAGACTGTTCAAGGCGCATATAGTTTTCAGTAAAGCGCCAATGACGCCGTAGGCTTTAGACTTTTACAATGAGAGAAGGAGGTTATACCCAAACACTGGTTTGTGGTGATTTGTGATTGTTTCAAGCTTAATTTGCATATTCAATTTAAGTTTCACTCGTTTTAAGATTTATTTATTAATTTGCATTAATATCTATTGTACGTTCGTTTGCAGATTTTTTGATTAATTTCTGTTCGTTTGAGGTTTCATTTGTACTTCAATAGGAAAATATTTTTTTCGTTCTAACCTTGATTTTGATATTCAATCTAAGCATTACTCAAATTAAGTTCTATTTATTCATTTATATTATTACTTGTTGTATGTTTTTGCTGTAATGGTTTATTTAATTTCTGTTCGTTTTGGGTTTCATTTATTCTTTAATAGTAATTTCTGGTCGTGTTAAGTTTGAATTTTAAAAGGTATTTGTATCTGCTGAGCTTAAGTTTAAAATGGCCTTTAGTTTTCTTTGAAAAACTGATTTTTTCGGAAAGTTTTTTTTTAATTAATTTTTTTTCGTTTTTAATTGCAAAAAATTTCAAGTTTTTAAAACTTTCTTATTTCAAAATCAAACTTTAAAAAAAATCAAATATTCTTCAAAGTATCAAACATAATATCAAAGTAACAATATCAAAGTGAAAAAAGGCGTTTGTTTCAACCTTAGAGTTTCCATTATCTGGTGTTTTAACTGTTTTAAACAAAATTGCTATCTCAGAATTCTTATCAGACGGGTTTGGGGAAAAAGGGCGTGGGGGGACTAGATTAAGCTTCAGTCTCTTTTGACTATTTTAAAGTGAACTAGAACTTTCTATTTTCAATCAAATGAGCCCTCTCTGAAGTTTATACGAGTATCCCTTCTATATAAACCATATAAATCCTTAGAGTATAACTTACAACGCCTGTCCCTCGGCCCTTAGAGGTTGTGTTGACCCTGGAGTTTCAGTATCTGATGGTTGAACTATTTTTAACAAAATGGTCTCCTGAAATTTTTATCGGATGGGTTTATCCATCCGATACGCCCAAAGGCGTGCAGGGCGGGAGGGGCTTGTTGCCCTCCGATCTTTTTCGCTCTGATAAAATGAACTACAACTTTTAATTTCCATTCAAATGAACACTCTCTGAAGTTTATACGAGTATACCTTCCATAAGAACCATATATGTCCCCAGAGCAATACTTACCCCGCCTGCCCCGGCCTTGGGGGGGGGGGGGTTGTGTCGACACAGGAGTTTTTCTTATGTGACCTTTGAAATATTTTTAACTAAATTACCATGCGTAAAGGAGTTTTGTTATATGATCTTTAAACTATTTTTAACAAAATGGCTACCTCAAATTTTTATCAGATGTATTTGGGGGAAAAGGGCTTGGGGGGCCAGTTGCCCTCTGATCACTTTTGATTCTTAAAAAGGGTGCTTGCCCCCGGGCCCTGGGGGGTTGTGACGACACCTGAGTTTTTGTTATCTGACTTTTGAGATATTTTTAACTTAATGCCTATCTCAACATTTTTATTGGATGCATTTGTGGAAAAGGGGCGTGGGGGGCTAGTTGCCCTCCAATATCTTTTGACTCGAAAAAACTTAACTAGAACTTTCAATTTCCAATCAAATGAGCCATCTCTGAATTTTTTACGAGCATCCCTTCAATAAGAACCATATATTCCCCAAGGGCATAACTTACAACACCTTCCCTCGGGCCCTGGGGGTTTGTGTTGACCCCTGAGTTTTCGTTATATAGTCTTTGAACTATTATAAAAAAAGATATCTCAAAGTTCTTATCGCATGGGTATGAGGAAAAAAGGGCGTGGAGGGGAGGGGGGGCTAGTTGCTCTCCATTTTCTTTTAACTATTAAAAAGTGAACTATAACTTTCAATTCCCAATCAAATGATACCTCTTTAAAGTTAATACGAACATCCCTTCCATAAGAACCATATATGCCCCCAGGGCATAACTTACACCACCGGCCCCCTGGCCCTGGTGGGTTGTGTCGACACCGGAATGTTTGTTATATAATCTCTGAACTATTTTTAAAAAAATAGCCATCTTAAAATTTTTATTGGATGCATTTGGGAAAATCGGGTTTAGGGGGGGGGGGGGAGATGGTTAACCTCCAATATCTTTTTACGCGTAAAAATTTAACAATAAATTTCAATTTCCAATCAAATAAGCCCTCTCTGAATTTTATACGACAATGTTGTCTATAAAAAACCTTATATGCCCCCCAGGGCATAACTCAAAACCCTTACCCTGAGGGCTGTGGGGGATTTGTCTTGCTCAAAGACCTAATTTCCAGAACTTAAAACTACGTTTAATAAAATGGCTGTCTCAAAATTTTGATTGGATGTGTTAGAGGAAAAGGTGGGCGTGAGAGGGGGGTTATTTGCCCTCAAATCACTTTCGACTATTAAAAAGGGACTAGCCCTTTGAATTTCCAATCGAATGAGCCTTTTTTGAAGTTTCTACGACACCGCCTTCTATAAAAACCTTATATGCCCCCAGGGTATCTACGCTGAACAAAATGGCTATCACAAAATTTTGATTGGATGTGTTTGGGGTAATGATGGGGGGGGGGGGGCTAGTTGCCCTCCAATCACTTTCGACTATTAAAAAGGGCACTAGCCCTTTGAATTTCTAATCGAATGAGCCTTTTTTGAAGTTTCTACAACAACGCCTTCTATAAAAACCTTATATGCAGGGCATAACTTAAAACCCTTGCCCTCAGGGTTGTGTTTGAATTTCCATTCGAATGAGCTTTTTTGAAGTTTCTACAACAATGCCTTCTATAAAAACCATATATGCTCCCAGGGCATATAACTTAAAACCCTTGCCCTGAGGGTTGTGGAGGAGTGTCCTTCTCAAAAACATATTTTCTGTCTGGAAATCAACTACCCGGAACAAAATGGCTATCTCAAAATTTTTATTGGATGTGTTTGGGGAAATGATGGGTGTGGGGGGGGGGCTAGTTGCCCTCCAATCACATTCGACTATTAAAAAGGGCACTCGCCCTTTGAATTTCCAATCGAATGAGTCTGTTTTGAAGTCTCTACGACAACGCATTCTATAAGAACCTTATATGCCCCCAGGGCATAACTTAAAACTTTTGTCCTGGGGGTTTTGGGGGAGTGTCCTCCTAAAAAATATATTTTCTATTGGAAATCAACTACGCTGAACAAAATGGCTATCTCAAAATGTTGATTGGATGTGTTAGGGGGAATGATGTGCGGGGGGGGGGCTAGTTGCACTCCATCATTTTCGACTATTAAAAAGGGCACTAGTTCTTTGATTTCCAATCGAATGAGCCTGTTTTGAAGTTTCTACGACAACGCCTTCTATAAAAAACCTTATGGCCTATGGCCTTTCCTAGGGCGTGGGGGGAGGGCTAGTTGCCCTCCAATTACTTTCGACTATTAAAGCTTTTTGAATTTCCAATCGAATGAGCCTTTTTTGAAGTTTTTACGACAACGCCTTCTATAAAATCCTTATATGCCCCCAGGACATAACTTAAAACCCTTGCCCTGAGAATTGTGGGGAGTGTCCTCCTCAAAAATATATTTTCTATCTGGAAATCAACTACGCTGAACAAAATGGCTATCTCAAAATTTTGATTGGATATGTTTGGGGGAATGATGGGCGGGGGGGGGGCTAGTTGCACCCCATCATTTTCAACTATTAAAAAGGGCACTAGTTCTTTGATTTCCAATCGAATGAGCCTGTTTTGAAGTTTCTACGACAACGCCTTCTATAAAAAACCTTATATGTCCCCAGGGCATAACTTAAAACCCTTGCCCTGTGGGCTTTGGGAGAGTTGCCCTCTCGCAAATATATTTTTTAATTGGAAATAAACTATACTGAACACAATGGCTATATCAGAATTTTCGTTGGATGTGTTTGGGGAAATGATGGGCGTGGGGGGGGGCTATTTGCCCTCAAATTCCTTTTGACTATTAAAAATGGCACTAGCCCTTTAATTTCCAATCGAATGAGTCTTTTTTTTATTTTTTAGTACTACACCTTATATAAAAACCTTGTATGCCCCCAGGACATAACTTAAAACCCTTGCCCTGAGGGTTATTGGGGCGTATCCACCTCAAAAAAATATTTTATATCTGGAAATCAACTACGCTGAACAAAATGGTTATCTCAAAATTTTGATTGGATGTGTTTGGAGGAATGATGGGCGTGGGGGGGGGCTAGTTGCCCTCCAATCATTTTCGACTATTAAAAAGGGCATTAGAACTCTCGATTTCAAATCGAATGAGCCCCCTTTGAAGTTTCTACGACGACCCTTTCCATATGAAGTGCCTCGGAAAAAAAACATAAAACATTGGACCCGTATGGCCTTTACTATAGGCAACGCTACAGCGTTGCCTCTGATTACGTTTTGCACCATCCATAGAATGTCTTTGTCTTTTTTTATAACCTCTTCCTTCCCCATGCGAGAACATTCTGTTTTCCATATATCCCAACATGGATTGCATTTTTTGGCTGTCTTCTATTTTGCTATCGACCTTCTTTTTGTATTGCATCTTTATAAATGGTTGCAAGATTCATCCATTGTCATTATGGGTGAACTCACCTGACTGGGTCGTGATTCGCATCACAAGGACCCGTTTCTTCCATAGATTCATCCTGTTGTTTACACACTTCATTATATTATGAGTAAAAGCCAGTCTCCATTTGACATTTTCTGCAAATCTGCAAATGTATATCTTCTTTAACCAATCAGTCTCTACTATTTGAGTTTCAGCAAATGTTCTGGAAAAATAACGTCTTTGATAAGTTCTCTGCCTCGCTCCAACACTGGACTCTTAATTCTGGCTTTGACTTTGTTTATTGGCATTTTCTTGCTTCATTCTTGATTAAAACGCCAAACGTAGATCGGATTTAACATTTTGACTGACTCCAACAAGCTCTAAGATTTTCTGTCATCAATATGAGTAACTAATACTAGCATTTGCTATACACACAAATTTGTGTATGATTTATTGATGGCTGCACATTGTTAATGTTAGTGGGGTTAGTAAAATATGGCTCTAATTATATTTTGAATTATCAGTAATTCATTGTCAATTGGACTGATTTATGTAAAATGGGCTGACGAAATCCAAAGTTAGATGTCTAATTTGGTGAATATCCGTACAAGCTCTGTGTGTAAGAAGTAAAAAGTTCATAGGATTAATAGATGTGTTGTGATTAAATGGAGGTGGTTTAGTTTTTATCCCACAATTTTTTCATTTTGTGCATCTCCCAAAAAAAATCAGGAATGTGCATTCTGCGCGTGCGAAACTGACCCAAGTGATTTATAGTATTCATAATCCGCTCTGCGAAACAAAGGACTATTTCAACCAGGTAAATATTCAATGACATTTATTTAAACCAGGTAAAATTGGGACTTGTTTATTTTTTCAGTGAAGCTCTTTAGATAATCTTTTGGGTTTCAGAGCCCTAATATCTTGTCTGGCAGGTACCACTGTTTTCAATTTACCTTATGTATATTTTAAGTCGCGTTCAAAATTTCCAAGAATTCGAGCTCTTTGAGTAAAGAGCTATATGCACTAATGTCTCGTCTGAGCACTAATATCTCTTTTGTATTGAGGATGCATGAAAAGTACTAATTTTGTCTTTCATTTGTTTTCGCAATAATAAAGATCTGTTATTTGTTACTTTTAGCACTATCAGTTATTATCGTTGTATTTACGAGAAGTCGTTAAGTCACAAGTATCACAGTTGTATTTTTATTCATTGAAATGAACTTAGCTGGTTGTGTAAATCCGACAAAAAAGGGTATATGCAGTGCGGTGACGAAAATAGATGTACATGTGGAATATTGGGGCCAGAATTTACCCACTTTTAATTGTATTTTCCATTTTTGTCTCTTAATTTTTGGAGACAGTGCCCTAAGCAAACTTCAAAGCTTTAAATCTGTTTCTTAAGTACATATTCGAGAAATATGATGAAGGGCTGGTTCTTTCCTCTCAAAAAGGTAAAATATGAATCCATCAACCCTTGCCCATAACTTTCTAGTATTTCTAAATCCTTCAGCTTTCTGAGCACTAATATTTCGTGAGCATGCTTAAAAAGACATACAATTTTTTTTTGTCACTTCAGTTTTCGCTGCTTTGCCTGTGTTCCTGACCTGTGTCTACTTTTGCACACCTAGTCTTTCAGGGCTTGTTCTTTCATTTCAAAAGGGTAAAACGTGGACTTATTGACTTCTTGCCTACAACTTTCTAATATTTCTAAATCTTCCAGCTTTCTGGTCACTAATATTTCGTGAGCACGCTTAAAAAAGACCTAAATGTTGTTGTTTTTGTCAATTCAGTTTTGGCTGCTTTGCCTATGTTCCTCACCTGCGTGTACTTTTGCAGGATTGCATTCTATCGCTCGATGACCTTGCTGCTGATTGGTCGGCTTTAAGCGTGCTCACAACTGTATTGGCTCTTCTGGACGCAACTAACCCTGTCCGAGTAGAAAAACTAGCATGTGAATCGTCTGAAGCTTTTAGCAATAATATTGAGCCGCCTGTACTAAAGAATAGTTTTGAAAGAAGTGAAGTGTTTGAATTGTTGCCTGTTGTCTCACGAAGTGACAAGATCTTGTCTTATTTCTTGTTCATTTTCTTTGTAGTCTCGACTATTTTGTTAATTATCTATCCGATTAAGTAGCAACATCAGAGTGAAAAAAAATTGGTTTAGTTGCTTTATTTCTGTCTTTGGGTTCTCATGGCTGCAATTCTTCTTCTTTCTTTTCTCTCTCTTCTATTTCATCTTGGCTCTGACGTGAACTGGTTCTTGCTTAACGCTTACAGTGAAACATTAAACTGAGGCCTCTATTTTTAAAAATCATTTCAATGTAGTTTAATCTACTTCTTGCATCGCGTATTTTATTTAATACTATAGTGGACTAATTAAGGGCTCATTCCTCACCTATCCAATCTAGTCAACATCTGTTTCAAACGATTAGAACTTGCTACTGGAACAAGTTCCTCCTAAGTTAACTCGATTTCTTAAAAAAACACAGTTAATCAGGAATGATGAGAAATTAACTGGAATGATGTTTTTTTTTTTTTTTTAATAAAACAGGCCTCTATTCCTGTCAGCAAGGTCCATTGAATCCGCTAAAACGCAAAGGGTTAAACGGAAAGGAAGAAGATATATATTAAAAATCTGAAAAATCGACTAACCGTTACAAGCACTAAACGTCACAACATCTAACCGTCAGAACCACTAACCGTCATAACATCGACAAAAAATTGTAAGTTTATATAATAATAATTAGCATATAATAGTTTAGAAACAAATTTCGGCTATATATTTGCACATCAGGGGGGTGGGGGCAAAGCATAGAATTTATTAAATACGTAACCTAACCTAGGTACCTTTTACCCCCTAAACCCCAAAAAACTAAAGTTTTAAAATTTGAGATGTTATGACAGTTAGTGGTTCTGACGGATTTTTTTGTCGGTGTTATGACGGATTTTGTCGATGTCCTGACGTTAGTGCTCCTGACGGTTAGATGTTATGACGCCTTTCCAGATAGGAAGGCTGAGATAAAAGAAATATAAAATCAGTTGTAAAGTTTCCCCTTTCTGATCACCCTATAGCGAATCCTGTAAATTCCACAGCTTATGTATTTTCTATTACTAATGTAAGATAGTTCAATGCAGTCTATGAACCATCACAGCTTGTGTAATATAACTATTAGATAGATCAATATTTAAACGCTGGTTTTGTCAAAATACAGCTGTCTGAATCCAGGATGGAAGTCTTTAGGCAAGGATAATACGTTCAGGCTAGCTTCTTTTTCAACTTTTTCTGGGAGTGTTTCTGGGCAAAAATTAAAACTATATTTTATTATTGCTCGTGCGAAGACTTGTATGAAAAGTTTTGTTTCGTTTTATTTTCTGCGAAATATGTTCCCACAATTTAAACAAAAGATACAGTTTTTTCACCTTTTGAGCTCATTTGAAATCATTAAAATAAACCGTTAAATTTAGTTTAACGGTTTTTTCTTGAATAAGGCAGGCCATGTTCCAATAAGTTACGTCAATTAGGGGAGGGGAGGGGTACAGCATTTGATCACCCCTAGACTTTACCCCCCCCCCCCCTCCGTCTTCCTAGTTGTTTAAAAATGCATCTATTGGGGTATTTTCATAGAAAAAATACGTTTTTTGGATTTCTTTTTTGTCGAGAAAAACAAAAACAAAACAGAAACAAAAGTGTACCCCCCCCCCCTCTTCTTGTTTTTGAAAAAAAGATTTGCCCCTCCCTCCCTCCCGCTATATTTTCGTGAATTGAAGCCACTGACACAAATGAACTATATTTTAGCTCAGCATTGCCTGTAGACTAATTCTTAATTGCCACTCCTTTCCTCGCTGTCATAACTTGTCAAGAACATTTGCTACTAATTAAAAGACACTATTATTAAAAAACAAAAATGCATGATGAGTATTACTTCAAACTTTCTCATCAATATTTGCCATAAAGTGTCTTTGTATTCAAATGTTTTTGTTATTCTTTCTTGGCGATAAGATAATCCAGAAGTGGCACTGAATCTTAATAATTCTTTGTTTAAATATTTCTATTTGTTGACCCTCAGTCAAGTCAACGTAAAGGCTGAATTTGCTCAGTTCGTCCAATTTTTGAAAACGTCTTAAAAAAGGTGCCACCGAAAAATCTTTTTTTTTTTTACCCCGGCAGCTATTTGATGCGTCTTAACTTTTCCTCTTCGCCCCGGTTGATATTGAGTCTGAAGCTTTTGAAGCTTTACACTTTAAACAATTTAGAAATTTAGTTTAAAAACTCAAATCAAAATTTTAAAGATGACAGTCAATTGAGGAATAATTAGAAATTTAATTTGATGATGCGAAGATCAAACATGACTTTGATCTTGTGAAGGGACAACTTGGATGAATACTTTTGATCATTCTATGTTTCAATATTTCTATTTGTTGGCTATCGGTCAGGTCAACATTAAGGATGAGCTCGCTCGGTTCGTCTCATTTTGGAAATATCTTAAGAAGGGGACATAAGGGGAGTGAAATATTCCTACTGAGTCGATTCGTCAAGTCCACATCCTTTCAATTCACCAAATTTAAAAGGGGATTAAGTTAGTGTCCCTAAAAATCACGGCTATCTATGAAGGGATTATCAAATAGTATATTTTTGGATATCATAATTTTTTTTTAGTATTTATTATTAGTTTATTTGAGCTCTATAGCTATTGCTTCGAAAAAAATTACATCAAAATTGCTTTACCCTCATTGTTTGGTCTATAATTAGTCTTTAATTCTATTATTGTTAGAAAGGCCAATTAGTTATTCTCCTAATAACATTTCTCTATTCTCTTTTAGACATTATTTCTTAAAAGTGTTTGAATGCAAGAATTAAAAGTTAAGTTCTAATTGGTTTTTACTATGGGAATACTTTATTTATATCTTAGTATTCAACTGACTTTACCAGGAAACAAAATTGCGGAAGAAAAAAAAAAAAAAAAAAAAACAGGGGAAAAAAAATCTTGCCTCGTGATATTTCTCTCCACTGTATAGTTCCATGTTAATTTCCGGACATCTGTATTCTTAATAGGTTTGCACTTGAAGGGTTTGAAAAATCTTTGATTTTTTACGTCAGTACATCTGCGTTCTGACTTTTGTATGTATTGTACTATTTATAGTAGCATTATAGTGTTAAAATGAAATCGGTAAGTTAAGTAACTGCACAGATGCACAGAATGTAAAACCTTGAGAGGTGGGAGGAGGGTTGAAATAGAGGGTCAGTATATCTGCGTTCTGAATTTTGTATCTATTGTATTATTTATAACAGTATTTCAGTTTTAAAATGAAATCGCTAACTGCACAGAGGCACCCGAGTTCAACCCTTAAAAAAAGATGTTTTTGGTTAAACAATTTTCAACCAGTATTTTTATGTCATCTTACGACTGTCTGATTTTCACCGTTTCCATGGAAGCAGTAAGTCATATTAAAATACGAATTAGCGTAAATATCTTTTTCGACTTCCAGTCATTGCAAAAAATGACTCAATTTCAAAACCTTTTTCTCAATTTCAAAACCACGGGTAAAAAAAAGGTGGGAGCCCAAAGACCTTTGAAACATAAGTATTGCTAGCTTGTACTACTAGATATTAGCTTATTACTGTGCTTTGAAGCGCAATAAGCAAATAATTAATTACAATAGTTTTCAACAAGCGCTTTTGTTCGCAATTCAATAATTGCAATAGCCTATTTAAGACCAAAATTAAAAAAGTCGAGAACCGATGAACACTTCTATGCCAATAAATTTGGCATCAATTATCCGGCTGTTATTAGAATACCTAATTTTCTTTTCCATCTCTTTTATGTTTCTTCTTTTTAATTTGAGCCTGTTTACTCTATATTCTATTCACTACATATTATAATATCTAACATTGTTATATATCCATCATATCCATTAGTATCTGTAACATACCATAATATTTAGCAATAATTACGTAACAACTTCGAAGTTGCATAAGATCCAGTTAATGGCTAACATTTGTGTGCTCATTTTTTTATTTACTTTGTCACATGTTTCTTTCATATTGTAATTTGATAATAGCTATCACCTACAGTTTTGTCCGTCCATGTACTAAATGTATTATTTTAATTACCCATTCCATTTCAATTGACATCTAGTCTGTGCTGTGGTTTTTCTTTCAAAATAAATTTTTGACGTCGAATATTAGTTTACATTGAAGAAGTAGACGCATTGTTTAGACTAATTATTTGAAAGGACGTATTCTTAAAAGAAAATGGTCGGTGACAGAGAAAGACTCCTCTATTAACTCTTTATTTACAGTTCACATTTGTTGAGCATATTTATTTATAGGAAATAGGGGAAACTAACCCCTAGTTGGTTTTTATTTACTCTTTAGTTCTAGCAGCTCTTCTTTACCGGTCACATTTGAAGAGGCTCAGTGGTGGCTTTGGCCTCTCTTTAGCCCGGGGCAAAATGTTAAAGGTTCCCCCCTGTCTCCCATAAAGTTTTCTGACCAAATTTTAACAAAATTTTCATTTATTAACCAAATTATTATCAGTTTATTAATTAAATAATAATTTATTTTATTATTATTTTCAATTTATTATTTAAATTATTTAATCATTATTAACTATCTTTGTTTAATTATTATTTTATTTTTTATTTTTAATTTGTTTTTATTAATTAATTAATACTTTATTGATTATTTTTATTTATGGATTGCACCCTCATCCCTCTACTTTATTTTAATAAAAATAAAATTTCTAAAATTACAAAATGATCATAACCGTTAGATTATTTATTTAATATTTTGCGCCCCAAAATTTCTGCGCCCGGTGTAGGTGCCCTCTTTGTCCCTCCCCTAAAACTGCCTCTGCAGATGCTTACATATTTAATAGGAAATAGGGGAGAGCAACAGCTCTTTATTTGTTCTTTTGTTATAGCAGCTCTTTATTTACTATATTTTCAGACAAGATGCATATTTGTGTTAAGGTCATGTACCAGTCGCCGGCACCTAAAAACATGGTTTCAACCTTTAGTAAAGTGATTTACAGTCTCCTAAAATTTTTTTTTTTGAGAACCAGCCCAAAAATATACATATGTAAAATGAAGCAGCAGAAAACTTCCATATAAACAAATTGCTATCTATTTCGTATTTTCAGTAGATTATTAAAACAGAAAACACTCAGCTGATTACGGACTTTACGTCTATATTTTATTCCGAAAACGAAAGCACTATCTGAGCTTTTTTGAAACCTTGTTCTGCAAAAGTTAAACTTTGACTTGAAGTATAGGGTTTGAGGGCGGGCAGTAGTTCTCTTTACATTTAGGATAACCCTTGATATGGTATATAAAAGGAACAGAAAAGAAAAGCTGCCTAACGATAAAAAAAAACAGTTTTTTCCAAATGAAAATAAGGAGCGGCATTAAAACCTAAAAGCGAACCAAAACTGATCCGTATATGAGGAGGGGGGGGGGGCATTTCAAATCCCTCGCTCTTTATGCTAAAGTTTGGTTTTTTGTTACCGACGCTTTAAGAGCGACTGCTCAAGAACACAAATACTCATAAATACTTTCAGCATAGCACTATGGCCTCTTGCGCGAAGCGGGGGGGTGGAGGCGGGGGTAGCCCCCCCCCCCCGGTACAGAATAATCTATGTTCATTTTAATTTTTAAAGTTACTCTTTGCGTTCATTTGAAAAATAAAACTATTTTTTAGTTTAATTTGTCACCAGAGATCGATAAACTATCGTTAGTTATTGGCAGCTGTGGGGTTTTTTGGTGGTTACCGGTAGGTGGTCTACTGAAAATACGAAATAGATAGCAATTTGTTTATATGGAAGTTTTCTGCTGCTTCATTTTACATATGTATATTTTTGGGCTGGTTCTCAAAAAAAAAAAAAAAAAAATTAGGAGACTGAAAATCACTTTACTAAAGGTTGAAACCATGTTTTTAGGTGCCGGCAACTGGTACATGACCTTAACACAAATATGCATCTTGTCTGAAAATATGTCTAGTAAATAAAGAGCTGCTATAACAAAAGAACAAATAAAAAGCTATTGCTCTCCTCTATCTCCTATTAAATGTGTAAGTATCCGCAGAGGCAGTTTTAGGGGAGGGGAAAGAGGGCACATACACCGGGCGCAGAAATTTTGGGGCGCAAAATATTAAATAAATAATCTAACGGTTATGATCATTTTGTAATTTTTGAAATTTTATTTTTATTAAAATAAAGTAGAGGGAAGAGGGTGCAATCCATAAAAAAAATAATCAATAAAGTATTAATTAATTAATAAAAACAAATTAAAAATAAAAAATAAAATAATAATTAAACAAAGATAGTTAATAATGATTAAATAATTTAAATAATAAATTGAAAATACTAAAAAGGGCACTAGAGCTTTGTATTTCCGACCAAATGAGCCTTTCCCGATCTTCTAGCATCACTGGTTCTATAAGATCACTTCTAGAAAAAAAAGAACACATTCGTGATCTTGCTTCTGGCAAAAAAAAATGCAAAATTCCACATTTTTGTATATAGGAGCTTGAAACTTCTACAGTACGGTGTTCTGATATGCTGAATCTGATGGTGTGATTTCCATTAAGATTAATTTATGTTTTGCGGTTGTTTCCCCCCTTTTTCGAAAATTGGGCAAGTTTTCTCAGGCTTTGAAACGACGTTGCCCATCGTAACTTTTGATGGGTATCATTGAACTTGATAAATTATATATTTTAGATAAGCATCAAAATTCGATTCTTTGATGCATCCATTGTTAGCAAGACTCTGTTTGTTAGACTTTTGATTACTATTGAGCCGCATCGCTCCTTATTTACACAGTTCGTTACAACAAACTCCAGTATCTGAAAACTGTCGAAAGCTCCACCTTTTTCTAGTTTCAAAAAGTTACTAGAGCCTTTACATTTGAAAATTTCGTCTACATATACGATAGCTGTTTCAATCAAGAAGAAAAAAATATGACAACTAAACAATCAACTTCAATGGAAAAGAATGACACGTTTCAAAAGAACCTTTACCGAATTTTGGAAGTTCAAATGACACTAAAAATAAAGTAACAAAAAAATCACTTAGTCAACTTTTTTCTAATCAAATTCTTTGCCTTTTTAGAAGCCAATATATTGATCCACTTAGTGAAAAGTTCAAAGGCAATTTGACTGTCTTTGGTTATATAGATTTCTAAAACAATCTTATTTTAATTCCAATAAAGCTGTTGACGTTTCGTAAAAGCTTTTTTTTCAAACCCTTCTCTTTGCAGTATTTACAAATGGCAGCAAGGACCCCTTCAAAAAATGGGAAAACACACCCAAAAGGGCTACTAATCTTGGAGAAAACAGATCAATTGAATTCAACATATCAGAGAACCTGACTGGAGAGGTTTCAAGCCCATAACTACAAAATACAAGATTTTGCAATTTTTCTTTTTTTCGAGAAGAATAATCACAGAGCTGCGTTTATTTGTTGCTTTTTCCTCAGGGATGATGGTCTTGAACCAATAGGCCTAGAAAATCGGAAGAAGGCTATTTTGAACGTCTAACAAAAGTTCTGATGCTCTTTTTAAGTAGCATAAAGATTGTGCAAATGCAAATAGGCATTTTTTGCCTTTTTTTGGCATAAAACAACTATTTTCGCCCCCAAAGAAGGAGGAAAAGATATCTAATAAAAATTCTAAGATAGCTAATCGATTGAAACAAATTATTGGAAAATTATATACTGAGTTTCCCAGTTTCGGAGGCAGTCCGTGCGGTAATGAATTCACTCCTGAAGGTGCATTTAGTCCATACAAGATAAACGATTAAAATAAACATTTATTTAAAAGTTTCATTTAACTAAGCTGATGCAGATAATTTCGGAGACCACACTGACTTTCCATGACGATAAAATAAAAGTTCAAAATAGGGATAAAATCCTTTTTAATAGACAGTTTATAATAAATTTCAAAAAAAAATACCAAATATTTCGGTCACATATACAGTGACCGTCATCAGTAGTAAAACTCCAAAAGCAACAAATAAACGCAGCTCTGTGATTATTCTTCTCGAAAAAAAGAAAATTGCAAAATCTTGTATTTTGTAGTTATGGGCTTGAAACCTCTCCAGTCAGGTTCTCTGATATGTTGAATTCAATTGATCTGTTTTGTCCAAGATGTTTTGATCTGATTGTGTTTTCCCATTTTTTTTTTAAGGGGTCCTTGCTGCGATTTGTAAATACTGCAAAGAGAAGGGTTTGAAAAAAAAGCTTTTACAAAACGTCAACAGCTTTATTGGAATTAAAAAAAGATTGTTTTAGAAATCTATATAACCAAAGACAATCAAATTACCTTTGAACTTTTCACTAAGTGGATCAATATATTGGCTTCTAAAAAGGCAAAGAATTTGATTAGAAAAAATTTGATGAAGTTATTTTTTTTTTACTTTATTTTTAGTGTCATTTGAACTTCCAAAATTCGGTAAAGGATCTTTTAAACGGTGTCATTCTTTTCCATTGAAGTTGATTGTTTAGTTGTCATATTTTTTTTTTTCTTGATAAAAACAGCTATCGTATATGTAGACGAAATTTTCAAATGTAAAGGCTCTAGTAACTTTTTGAAACTAAAAAAAGGTAGAGCTTTCGACAGTTTTCAGATACTGTAGTTCGTTGTAACGAACTGTGTAAATAAGGAGCGATGCGGCTCAATAGTAATAAAAACTCTAACAAACAGAGTCTTGCTAACAATGGATGCATCAAAGAATCGAATTTTGATGCTTATCTAAAATATATAATTCATCAAGTTTAATGATACCCATCAAAAGTTACGATGGGCAACGTCGTTTCAAAGCCTGATAAAACTTGCCCAATTTTCGAAAAAGAGGGGAAACAACCGCAAACATCAGTTAATCTTAATGGAAATCACACCATCAGATTCAGCATATCAGACAATCCTACTGTAGAGGTTTCAAGCTCCTATATACAAAAATGTGGAATTTTGCATTTTTTTTTGCCAGAAGCAAGATCACCAATGTGTTCATTTTTTTCTAGAAGTGATCTTATAGAACCAGTGATGCTAGAAGATCGGGAAAGGGCTCATTTGGTCGGAAATACAAAGCTCTAGTGCCCTTTTTACAGTGAACAAAAATGTTGGAGGGCAGCTAGCCCCCTCCTCATGCCCCATTTTTCTTAAATTAGCCTGATTAAGATTGTCAAATGCCCATTTTGTTCTGCATAGTCGAAAAGGCTAATAACTGTTTCTGAGGATGACTTGATCCCCCCCCCCCGCCCCCGGGGAAGGGTTTCAAACTATGAACTTTGTCCATTGTTTACATATAGTATTGGCTATTATGAAATACACAGATTTTTCTGGGAGGGGCGGGTACGTAGGAGGATCTTTCCACTGAGGATTTTTTTTGTGGGGGAAGGCAATTTTCAATGGAGGGTGAGCTGGATATCCCGGCATTATTTAATAAAACGACTAGAAATTAAATAAAAAAAACGAGTTTTTTAACTGAAAGTAGGCAGCAACATTAAAACTGAGAACAAACATAAAAAAATAAATTATATGAGGGGGTTGCGCCCTCCTCAATAACTCGCTCTTTACGCTAAAGTTTGACTTTTTGTTCCAGTTATTTAAGAATTACTCCTGAAACACAGGGACTGTTTAATTAGAGTAATATGCTTTTTAAAAGTTCAAAAAAGCTTCGGTGTAAAGAGCTAGGTATTGAGGAGGGGGAAACCCTCCTCTTCATATACGTAATAATTTCTGTTCGTTCTAAAAAAAAAAAAAAAATCACATTTCATTTATCTGTAAGACTAGACGAACATGGCAAAAGATGTAAGGACTTAGTGAAAGCCGTGTTCTAGGGGGGAGTCAGGGTTTGAACCCCATTTAAAATATTGGTCTGACCCGTAAAAACGTAACAAAAATTTGTATAAACAAATTTTGATGTGCTTTTAAAAATTATTTTTTGTACAAATTCCCCCCCCCCTCCTACCGAACAAAATCCTGGATACGCTATTGGACACAGTGTTTGTAAATCCTAGTTGAGAACAAATTAGTATTGATACAAGCCAAATATTTTGTCTTTCAATTTTCGAGTGTCTTTGAGAAAAATATGTACCATCCTTGAATCTTGGAATGTGTACACGTGTGGCTCGGGGCGTGTAAGAGTTGGAAGGTTCAAAAATTAAGTTTATTAGCGTCCACGCGTTTTGAATATTATTTTTTTCTTTTAAGACATGTACACAATAATGGGACAAAAATAAGAAAGTGCAACATGCTTTTGAGTTCAGCATACAATCTGTATTAAACAATAATTATCTTCAGAAATTATTCTCAAAGCATTCAACTATAGTAATCGGTTTGTTCTGCATTGACAACACAGCAGTGTTGCATTCCTAGTTATTTATGCAGAGTTGTAATTTGTTTTCTATTTTCCTGCTTTCCGCTCCTGTCAGCTTCCAAAACAAATTTATTCGTTGTATATTTTCATTTCCAGAATGGTTAGCAGATAAAAGGCGCTAGAAAACAAATTATTAGCCATCAAAGTAATAAATTATATTTGGGTGGCTAAGCGCTCTGTCGAAAATAATTTATATTGGATAGTTTTCTTGCGCTATATTTTTCTGAATGATGAAAAGGTTTTAAATCATGTCTGATGTGAAGTTCTCTCTGATAGCTTGAAAAAGCAGGGCGACAATTTTTAACGAAAGGGGAAAAGCCCGTTAAGAACGAAACCTATTAGGAACTCCTTTAAGCCCGAGTACTATACCGGTGTGTCCGGACATGATTGACCTGATAATGATGTCTCTAACCGGACTTGTGATTATTGTGGGAATATTGTTGTTAGTATTACATCGTTAATACTTATGTTTATTGATGATGGATCACTCCACCATTGTATGCCAGATGAGAGTAATGTTTCTGCGTACCTTGAACCAGTATCTATGGTAAAATTATCTGAATACGTTAGAAAAATGGATCTCGTGGTGGAGTACAGGAAAATGAGCTCCAAAAAGAGATCGACCCGAAACAAATTGCAACAAAAATGACTTTTACACCATCTTGTAGAGAAAAAAAACTGAACAACATATCCATTTTTGCATATTCTGAGTCGACGCAAAATAACCGTTTTTTGGCTTTTAATGCTATTTTTTTCCGTTATTCGAATAAAAATCGCAATTTTCGTGGACATCGGTTTTTCTTGAACTGAAGTATGATTCTAACCCAAAATAACATGGCGAGACCGAAAACGAAGTCGGATTTAGCGTAAGAAGAACCATACAAAAAGTAACTGTATTTTTTCGACTTTTTTCGCCAAAAAAATACAATTTTCGTTGTAGCCCGATTTTCTTGAATGAAAGTTTGGTTCTGACGTAGAATCACGAGCTGAAACCGAAAATAGAATCAAATAGGTTGTTCACTGAACCAAAAAAAAAAAAAAATCGTAATCATTAATGAATGATCTACATTTTTTAAAGAAAATAATTAGGGAAAGTGAATTACAAACCGAACTGGTTTTCAGTGGTCAGTTATCGTAAATCACACTTAAAACACTCTTCGTATATTATTTAGGGTCAACCCATAATGTCTAATCTTCACAGTCTATTAAATAGAATCAATCTTATAAAAAAAATACAAAATAGAGAATCAGATTCCGACTAGTTTCACAACTTCTTCATTTGGAATGGATTAACGACTAGGGTTCTAGGTTCTCTTCATCATTGTTGCTGTCGATTTTTGGGGAGTTGGAACACATTGTTCCCTTGCAGGTTCTGCATGCTGAAGTACAAACTAAGCCATTTTTAAAGCAGCTACACCTCGCTGAACTACACTGTACACGACAGGAGCACTTCACGATCTTTAGGAGCATACGCGGGGCTGGTGGGAGGTCAGTTGTTAATGGGTACAAGGAGTCATCTTTATTCTTCCATCCCCATTTATCGGCTTTCAGATCCGGATCAGGCCCCCCTGGTCCATACCTGAACTTGATAAAAAAAAACCTATAGCTATGAAACTTGGCTGCATCAGAAGTTGGTGGCAGATGTTCCTTTTATGTCGTTTTTCAACAGTTTCGCTGCAGTGCAAAGCAACTGTGCTTTTTCCTTTTCGGGATCTGCAGATCTTGCTTCCACATGATACTGATTTAAGATTAATGACGCAGTATCCGTGAAAGTCACTACATTCGACATTACGTCGACAATCGAGATGAGAATTCTAGTACCGAAGTGCTCGAGAATCTTTTTCTACATATAAACATTGCTGTAAGGTTCAACATCCACTTCAAGAGCGTCACGCATCTTTTGAACTACATCACTGACTGTTGTCTGTTCTTCGTCATTCCTTTCAAGAAACTGCATCGCTTTTATGAAAGCATCCGTTTTCACCTCGTCCTCTGGTCTGCCTGACCTTCTTTTTTTTTCTCAGGCTCACAGTTCATGTTCTCGTATTTGAATGGAAACCCTCGGCTTGTCCGAAAGTTATTGCTGCGAAGCTGATAGTACACGGCATCAGCGGCATGAAGGTCTGGGACGGTGCATATCCTTCGGAAAACACTGACTGCCCAGTCATCGTTTCTCAGTTCGCATGTTTCTTTAATTGTTTTGTCAAAGTTTATGGTCCGAACGCAGAAAACATCTGAGCCTTTCCGGTGTGAAGCTGAGAGGTCAACTGGGCAGCCACAAAACAAGCAACTCGTTAAACCTGAACTGTGAAGTACTCGACCGCAACTCGCACTTGGCAGTGGAAATTTTAGCTAGCCACTCATCCTTTCGCTTTGAAGTGTCATTGTTAATGTTACGCCTGTGTGTATAATTTTTTCTGCATAACTCATGGACCTTCTGTCCGGCAGTGACCACAACGGTATCCCTTCGCATCTGACTAGATTGGTTAATTCCAGCAGCTCCTTTCTGTGTAATAATCGTGTAATGTGAGTCGTCTTCGACATTTCTTTTGCAGATTCTGCAGTGCTCCAACTGAGTAGACATCTCGCTATAAAAAGAAAGAGTTCAATAGAGTACTGTACCCAGAGCTGCCACAGGTTCAAGTGGTAAAAAATAATGACTTAGGGACCTCTTTTCAGTCGAAAAAGGGACCTCTCTAGGGACCATTCCGGACGCAAAATGGACCCCAAAACTCAGTTTTCAGATAGCTTTTGAAAGAAAAAGCAGTGACACAACAGCAAATGACACTTGACAAAGGAAAAAAAATGGAAATGGTCATTTACAGACATCTCTCCATGATCAGAGGCCAAGTGATATTTAAGAAACAGACCACCTGACCTTCGGTTAAAAAATTAGCGAACTTAGTTCGCCCAAAGGAGAAGTTTTTGACCACTGTATCTGTGAACATTTTTCCAAATACATCTGCTAGTCCGTCTGCAGGTTTCCCAGAATAGTCAGACTCAATCAAATTGTATTTTGCTCACTCAATAACAAATGAGCCGCGTAGTTAACGAAAAAATAAAAATATTGAAAAGGGAGGCTCCCAATAAGAAGGGTACGGAGCTCTAAACTAAATCAAGAACAGGTACTTCAGGGACTTTTATAAATTTAAGAGACCGATAGGGATCTTCACTCGAGTTTAGAGACTTTAGGGACTTTGTGGAAGCCCTATGTACCTAATCCGTCAACCGTTTGGTCCCTCACAGCTCTGAAGAATACCACAGGCTCATAATACAAGTTAACCTGTCGTGATGATGAGGTCACCTGTTGGTAAAAGGTGTATTTCAGGGGACGATTGTCTTCTAAATAGATATCGCTGTAAAAAAAAAAAAAAAAAAAAAAAAGCTTAAACTGACATGAAACAACAAATAATTCGACGCAAAGCAGTAAAGTACAATAATTTATCCTTTAAACTTTTAAAGTATTAATTTCCGAACCACCATTATAAAAACCGACTTCTTACCTGCGCTAATCATTCATCAGAACGCTAGCAGATTCACCGGAAAGTATTACTCGACTGTTAGATGGCGGAATTTCGAATAAACTTTTTTCTCGGGGTAGATGGCGAATTTAAATAAAGGTTATGACTGTCACTGACCGGAAATAGTTTTCTACTCGACTTTCTGGCATTACTTGAGGTCTTCGTCTAATTAATTTCTCAGTCAAATCTTGGGAATAAACTTTGAAATCTTTAAAACATTGAGTGATGAATGTGACGATTTTCATTTATATTGCATTACGTAGCCTCCGAAGTGTCTTATACTAGTGCCTAGTTCAGGTATTTTTACGAACAACCGACCATTAGTGGAATAACAAGTGCTGATTGATTGTCTTTACAAAAATTACCGCAACGCATATTGATGATAGTGAAACTTTTTTGTTTTGCACCAGACACCTGGTCTGACTTCATTTTCTGTCTCAGCTTGTCATTCTGCATCAGAATCATACTTCATTTCAAGAAAAACGGTCGGATACTAAAATTATATTTTTTTCGGAAAACGTAAAAAAAAATCGCATTAAAAGCCAAAAAATGGTTATTTTGCGTCGACTCAGAATATGCGATAATGGATATGTTGTTCAGTTTTTTTTTCTCTACAAGATGGTGTAAGAATCATTTCTGTTGCAATTTTTTTCGAGTCAAACCTCCATTTGCCTGTACTAGTGGAGATTTTATTTCTTTAAGGATTCTAAAAATTTAAATTACCTGTTATATCTACTGGTTTCATTGGTTAAATTAACGATAAATAAAAGTTCAAATAGGGATAAAATCCTTTTAATAGACAGTGTTTCACAAACAGTGATATAAACTCACAAAAATATCAGATATTTCGGTCACATATGCAGTGACCGTCATCAGTAGTAAAGCTAAACTAAAACAATTTTAAACAATAGTTTATGTACGAAATAAAATTAAACTGTATATTGTTTAATTTTTTAATTCTTTTTAAAGCAAAGGTGGAAGCTAGCCTCTTTGACATTCTTGGATTCGGTTCATTAGCGTTCAATGACATAACACTTGGACAGAGGTCAACTACATTGGGTGAATTTTACTATACATTGGGTGAACTTTACTATATCAGATTGTAATAAATTATCGTAGATAGAGCTCAGCCAAAGCTATATACGATTCAAAGCTATATTTTTGAATAAGATTTTCTTTATTTCAAGAGTTTCACGAAAATTTTTCTTTAAACCCCGGTCCCTAGAAATCAAAGAGACATTATCGAACAAAATAAAATTGCCTGTAAAATTGAAAATATGTTCTGAAAGGGCTGAAGTAAAATCTTCAGACCTAAGAATTTTGCTTTAAAGCCGAAGAAATAGAATCTTTATGCTGTAATAATCTCATTTCCAAGTTCTGGTTAGTACGTCCCATATATGAGTTTCCAATATGAGCAGTACATGGGATCTGATAGACCCCACTTTGTTCCCCAAATGAAGTTAGATCCTTCCCACAATTTAGAAAACTACCCAAAACTGCTTTGGGTAAGTAGTTTTTCACAGTTTATCTATCAAAAGGATTTTATCCTTATTTGAACTTTTATTTATCGTCATGGAAAGGCAGTGTGGTCTCCGAAATTATCAACGAATGTTTAAAATTAGTCTTTTTTCAGATTGTTTAAAATGTGCAAATTTGATTCCGCTGTTAAAAAGAAGGGACAAGAATTGTTTTACTTATTATTGGCCTATTTCACTTTTACAAGTTATTTCAAGAATAATCCAAAACCTTATTAATATTAGGATTGTGAAATTTCTGGAAGATAGTTTTACTTTATTTCATATCAATTTGGTTTTAGAAGGGTTTCACAAAGCAGACTGTTTTACTGCTTTCTTCTTTTGTCAATGATCCTTTGGATAAGGGAATGAAGGTTGCTTATGTATTTATTAAAAAAAACTTTTTCCACAAAATAAGTTTTTCAAAGGAAAGTAAAGAACTCCATTAAACAAAAATGAGAAAAAATCAAAACAAATAACCTACCAAGCGTGAAACTACCACAAATCAGCATCGATAAATAAATGAAACCCAAAACGAAGAGAAATTACAATAAATAACCGAGTCAAACTCAAAACGAGCAGAAATTAACATAAGTTGGGCTCAAAACCCCTATGCCTTCCCAAGGCCAGAACATAATTTGCACTTTACAAAAAAAATTAATGTTTTTACTTTTATAACTTTAATAGATCAAATAATATTAACATTTTGATTACTAAATATCAGTATATGTATATTAAACTGACATTGCATATTCATTTGTATATTTTTCGGTAAAGTGCAAATTATGTTCTGGCCTTGGGAAGGCGTAGGGGTTTTGAGCCCAACTTGTGTTAATTTCTGCTCGTTTTGACTTTGACTCGGGCACTAGGCCTTTCGATTTCCAATCGAATGACCCATTTTTGAGTTTCTACGACAACGCTTTCTATAAACACCTTACATGCCCCCAGGGCATAAATTACAACCCTTACCCAAAGGGCTGTTAGGGTGGTTGTCATCCTCTAAGACCTAATTTCCAGAACTTTCAACTACGTGAAACAAAATGGTTCTCAAAATTTTGATTAGATATTTTTGGGGAAATGGTGGGCGTGAGAGGGGCGTTAGTCGCTCTCCATTACGTTCAACTATTAAAAAGGCACTAGCCCTTTCAATTTCCAATCAAATGAACCCTTTTGAAGTTTCTACGACAATGCTTTCAGTAAAAACCTTAAATGCTCCCAGGGCAAAACTTACATCCCTTGCCCTGAGGGCTGGGGGGCTGTCATCCTCAAAGACCCAATTTCCAGAACTTTCTACTACGTTGAACAAAATTGATGTCTGAAAATTTTGATAGTATGTGTTTGGGGGAATGGTGGGCGTGATAGGGGAGTTAGTCACCCTCCAATCACTTTTGACTATTAAAAAGGGCACTAAACCTTTCAATCTCCAATTGAATGAGCCCTTTTTGAAGTTTTTACGACAACTCTATCTAAAAAACCCTTATATGCCCCCAGGGTATAATTTACAACCTTTGCCCTGGGGACTCTGGGGGGTTTGTCATCCTTAAATACATAATTCCCAGAACTTTCAACTACGCTGAACAAAATGGCTATCTCTAAACTTTGATTAATGTTTTTTGGGAAATGGTGGGCGTTAGAGGGTGGTTAATTACTCTCCACTCACTTTCGACTATTAAAAAGGGCAATTTCAATTTTCAATCAAATGAGCCCTTTTTAAAATTTCCACAACAACTTTTTATATAAACCTTAAATGCCCCCGGGGCATAACTTACAACCCTTACACTGAGGGCTCTGAGGGAGTTTTCATCATAAAAAAACTAATTTCCTGAACTTTCAGGACTGCAGTTGGGCTTCAGTTGAGAGTCCAACTTCTTATCGAATGAGCCCTTTTCGAAGTTTCTACGACAACTCCTTCGATACGAAGTACCCTGGTATGGAAAAAAAACAAACAAAAAAATAAATAATACATTGTGCCAACATCGTTTTTTACTTAGGCAGCGCGATTGCGCTACCTATGATTCCTCGATGTAAGTAAACCGTTTGAGTTGGTCATGATGTTCTAATTCAGAAACTTTTTAATTGTGGAATTTGGATTTTTTTTACATTTGGATAAATATTAGTTCTGTTTTATGTTTGTTTCTAATGTTTATTTATTTAATTTCTGTTCGTTTTGGGTATTATTTATTCTTTAATAGTAATTTCTGGTCGTTTTGAATTTGAATTATTATAGGGATTTATTTCTGCTGATTTTAAAATTAATATGGCTGTTTACTTTAGAAAAAAAAAATTGGGGGGGGGGGGGAGTTTTTTTTAATTAACTTAGAATAATATCTTTATATATAATTTTTTTGCATATGTTCTTCTTGATAAATTTTGTACCACCCCCTAATTTTTCGAGACGCTATAATTTCTCAATGACAGTCTAAGATTTTCATATTATTTTCCTTTATTTACTTTTGCTAGATCTCCCCCCCTACAAAAAAGATAAATCAACAACCACAAATGATGTCCTTTGTATGTGCCTACTGGCAGCTCTATTCTTAAATTACGTATACATACACTTTCAACCATTATTTGTCCGTTTTAGATACTTCAAAGAATAAACAGTTGCCAAATAATAATAATTATACGGAGAATTGTAATTGAAGCCCACCAAAGACGGGGATTATGACTAATCTCCATTGAATTCCTGTTGCAAAACGAGGAAAAGTCAGGAAAAAATAGAAATAAAGATCCTCCTTCATTCTTTCATGTAACAAAATTAAACACTTGTTTACTTTATGACATCAGGTTTCTTTGAAGTTGCTTTTAATGTAGGGAAATCATCTTTGACCAAGTTGATATGAAGAGCTTTTAGGGGATTTATTTTCGAGTTTGTTTGCTGTTAAATGGATGGTAAATATAAACTTGAAGTAATGTCTTTTTATCATATCTAAAAATTGGAAGTGACATCTTTCGAAAACCACGTTTTCCACACATTTTGCTTTTCGCAGTATATGTTAACTGACAAAGCCGTATTTATGGGATCGATATGGATTTGGCTTGAAACTGTATTGTCGTTGTCATGCCTAAAGGTCATATCTGACACTTTCACACTACTGTTATGTTTGCCAAAATTTGTTGCTAAGCTGTTCTTAAAGTGGCCCTTGGTTGATGAGGAATACCAAAGTGTCATTGAACATACATTGCCCTGCTGATCCTTCCTTTGAAAACAGCTTAACAAGCTGAGGACAGCTCTAGTTCTTTGTAATTATGTAATAGGGGGGCATATGTCAGATACAACCTTTGGGGCTGTGGCTGTGCCCTCCTCAACGCCTCGCTCTTTACGCTAAAGTTCGACTTTCTCACAACTCTTTTTTTTAAACAATAAAAACTTTAGCGTAAAGAGCGAGGCGTTGAGGAGGGCACAGCCCCTTTCATATACGGAAGCGGGGGTTTGGGGGGCGGCAGCCCCCCAACAGTACCACCTAATCCCTGTACGTTTTAAGGTTAGAACTTGTGACTCAGCCTCTTTAACTCTTTAGAAAACGTAGTTTTTTTCAAATAATTTCTGCACGTTTTTGTACAGTTTATTACTTATTATTGCTTGACTAACTGTTAGCTGATCGTGTCAGGAGTTAAAGTTGGGGGGCTGCCGGCCCCAAACCCCCCGCTCTTGAAAATACTTGTGTTAAGGCTTTTAATTCCTGAATAATCAAATCAAATGCACAGTAAGATTTTCTTTTCTTAACTTTTCTTCGAGCATGCGGTTGTACGACATGTTATCAAAGCAGTGGAGACTTACCTGTAACCTGAAGGCCGACTCTGATATTCTTCTGGAGACGCCTCTTCAGCCGAAGGATTTAATAGATTGGATTTAAAAAAGAAACTGAGTTTCTTTTTTAAACTTCAAATACAATATATAAAAAGTTTTCTCTGATGGGGAATCGAACCCGGATCTTCCGCCTGACAGTCAGGAAGAGCCACCACTGTACCACAGAGACACTTTATACTTTAGTTTTAGTCTCTGCAATCTATTTTTGACGCAAGCAAATCCCCACAAAACTTGATATTTGGTTTTCGGAGTGATCGGATTGAGCTGAAATTCTGAGGATAAGCTCCCAGGCCCCAGGAAAGCTTATCCTCGAAATTTCAGCCCGATCGGACAACGTTAAAGGGGGGCTGTGGTGGGAAAAATTAACATGGGCTCTTATAGGAAAACGATGTTTTTCGTAAATGTAAATTCGGGGTATATTTTTTTCGGTCTGAAAATATCAAAAGACCCTAACCGGTCGAACTCCGCTTCAAATGAGTCCTCATTCACCCGGAACTGGTGCCAACTGTAGCCTGTTGGCGTGGCTGATAAAAAAAAAAGAGAAATGAACATTAAGTGGCTATATTTGTTTTTTGGAAAACAAGGAAGAAGTGATCGGATTGAACTGAAATTTCGAGGATAAGCTATCAGGCCCTACGAATGCTTAACCTCTAAATTTCAGCCCAATCGGACAACGTTAAAGGGAGGCTTTGGTCGGAGGGTCGAAACTTCCGGCCCACTTTTACCCATGAAGATAAAGTCGGAGGGGGGGGGGGAAATTTTGCACGTTTCTTAGTTGGAGCTTGGGCTACAAAATGCGATCACCGCTGTCTCTCTGCGACCGCTAGGACCGGAAATCGCTTAACATTGTGGTGGGTCGCCTCTTTAAAGAGGCACAAGTGTGCCTCCTTGATGTCAGCCGAATTATTTTGTGAAATCTGAGAGGAATTAAATTTCCAATGGGCATAATATAAATACTTTGGGCTATTTGAACAGTCAATGAGAAATCAAGAAATGATGATAGCTATTCATTCGAGTCCTATCTTTCATAACATATGCATGCTGGTATAGTGACATAAGGTGTATTCTGCCCACAGAGAAAAGAAGCATAGGAAAAAGAGGATGCGGGGTGGGGTATCTATTGGTTTCTACAATAAATTCTAGCCAAGAAATACGGAAGGTTTCGAGTCGCAGCCCATTTTGCTTTGAAACTCCTGCTCAAAGACATCATATTAGCAGATGTCAGTAAAACTATGTTTACAATTATGTTGACAACCAGAAAACCTATGAAATGGCATTATGCTTCTCATTTAAGCCTTGTCTTTCGAAGAATGTGCATATTCTGGTACAATAGTATAAGATACATTCTGCCCGCAAAGAAAAGACTTGCAGGAAATAACAGATGGAACTGCGGTATCATTTGGTTTGTATCACAAATTCCAGCCAAGAAATAGGGAAGGTATTGTATCGTCACCCAGTTTGCTCTTGAACTCCTATCCAAAGACCTTATTTGTGGCATACGGTGTGTCCTGCCTACAAAGAAAATGAACATAGAGATCGCGTTAAAATATTGGTTTACGAGGTCTACGGTATTCTAAGGTCTGTGGTCCTGTCACAAAAGCAGGAATACCAACCCCGGATAATTTGTTCAAGAATGTTTTTGATCATACAAATGATGAGAATATTAGAGCTAAAACTAAAAGAATAAAAAATCTAAGACACTAGAGAGGTTTTGAGAATGACGTATATTTAAAGACGTTATTAACGCGATATCTGATTAGTTCTAAAAATGATTAATTGAAAACAGCTATCTAAAGTCTACCTCTCTTTTGGGATTGACGAAGAAAAATAAATATAGTTACCAGGAAAACTATTTCAAGAAAGATTCTTCTTGGTGAATGAAATATGTCCTATATACATTGATTAATTTAAATAACGTTGAAACCTTATATTTCGAAAATTCATATTTTACATTGTTTTGGAAAACTCTCTATTTATAACGCAGGAAAATTGAAATTGTTTAACATTCTAAATGCCATCCCAAAATGTGTGTCATAGATGCTTCTCAACGTAGACGGACTTTAGAAAAAGGACTTAGAACAAAAAGAAAATCACTTTTAATCAGATGAATGTGTAGTATATCGGTTAGACCTAAGCTTTTATTGAGTTTGTTTTAGGGATAGCTTGGCCCTCTTATTAATAAATCTTGTGTGTCTTAACCAACGTCCAGAACAATGAAATAGCGGTGGTTAGATGTATCGGAAAAATAAGCCTCAGGCATTAAAACACCGACCAGACATATCTAATGATCGAAAGATGCTGAAGCTATACCTGTTGATAAGACAAAATAAGAGATTTGTGAATGACAATTTTTTGTAGCACACCCTCGCAAGCGACACTTTTGATGTGCTACCGATTGATTTTGTCCCTGTTTTCTTGGACAATAAATCGCTATTACTACTACTGCATATGTTCGTCGTTGATTTTAATGTTAGCAGAAGCCGAAAATTTAAATGAGAAAAAACTGGGTTTAAAAGCTTTTTATCAGCACTAATTTGATTTCCAAATAGTTTCTGCTAATACTATGTATTTTATCTTTCGCTAGATTCATTAAACGTATAGGAGAACTGCGGTACCAAATTTTGTCTTAAACATTCCTTCTCCGAAAAATTACGTCTAGAACTGAGCCTAACCCAACTCAAATTGTGTATATGACAAATTATTGGCGGTAATTTCATGCATTATTTTGTTTTTATCTACAAATGTGACTACTGTGTGGCTGAGGTTTACGCGGTGTCCAATAAGCGCTCAAAGAAATACACAATAGCTGCAAATATTCAACTGTACACTTGTTTGAATGATATAGCTCAGACGAAAAGAGGAGCCAGCCATATATTTTAATATAGAATAATAACGACCAAGACCACACTGCCTTTCCATCATAAAAATAGCAACAGCTAAAACAACAAGAAATTTATCTAAGACAGGAAGATTTCTTTAGACCTTAAATGAATATATGTCCTGGTTGGACTTCCTTGAAGTAATGAATCTGGAGCTGCTTAATTTTTTAATTTTAGGTCTAACTACCGCATTTTGTTTAAGTCTTCATTTTACTAGTCCTGGTTGAACTTCCTGGGAGTAATGTTTCTGGGACTGTTTGGATTTTTTAATTTTAGTTTTAACGATCGCATTTTTTTCTTGTTTTATTTATATCAGTGCTTTGCTTAGGGTGGTCCTAGGATATTGAGCCGAATATTCATTTAAGGTTTAAAAAGATTTTACTGTCTTAGATAAATTTTCTATTGATTTCCATGTTGTTGTTTATAAATATAATAATGTGGTTTACTTCAAGAAATACTGCATATTCAATAAATAGTCTCTATCGTTGTGCTCTGAAATATAGAAAAAATATACGAAGAGCTTAAACGTCGCGTAAACTGGCCGACACTTGTGTCTTGCACCGGAAAATGTTTCTGGCGACGGTTGTCGGTCAATAAGACAAAGTGCCAACCCTTAATCAATGTGTCAAAGGATATATGTGTCAGTTTTTGCACTTAAGCACTTGCTAAGCGTGTTTTCCAGCCAACCAATCAGATCTTTTGAATTTTACTTCCTTGTAATATTCTTTGGGAAATTTTTTGTAATAGTCTTGGGATTATCATATAACATTTATTCTTACGTGGGAGAACTATTCTTACTGTCTCCGTGGACGGAGACAGTAAGGATATAACAAAACGTCAGTAAAACAACAGTTTAAGTTACTTTAATGTACTCGATGCCTTTCAAGTTGAAATATGCCAAGCTCTTGTCCCTAAAATGGATTCTTTGATAGAGTTTTTATTTTTGGGTAGATATCGAGTTCTAAGGTCAGATGAAATGCTTTCAAGGGATTTGTTTGAACTTCATTTGCTGTCCTAACGGTCTAATGGAAAATTTTTGAATAATATTATGATTATGCATGATTTTTAGGTGGATGATTAAAGAGCTTAATTTAATGAGACAATGTTTGTCCTCCAAAATGCCCTTTACTTAATATTGGAAAGAAAGCAAACAACATAGAATAAATAAAGTAGGAAAAATCCCCTACCAGTGAAAACCAAATAATAATGCAAATGTTTCAGCCCTGACCTCCACTCAGCCGACCTCAGAGCAAAAATGAAAAAAAAATATATAAAATAGAACAAAATCTGCGAACATAACTAACGTTATAAACGTTGTTGCTGATATTCTCTGAAAATTTAAGGTCGAACTTGCTAACATTTATTTAATCCTTGTTATTTGAATAGTATACTTTTCACACTACATACTTTAAAGAAAACTATCTACTGAATGACGCATAAATGTATTTTAGTTACACATATTATGTGAAACAAATCTATGTGGCGCAAATTCTCAGCTTAACTCGGCTTAAGGTATCTTGAGACTTAAGCATACTTATCCGTACTCAATCAAAGATATTGACTTAAAATGTAACCCTTTTCCATTCCATAATGTTGATTCTGTAAAATTGTATAGAAGAGCTAGCTGTCCACATTTATTGTTTCTGAGGAGCATTGACATAGTCCCTGTGACCCTGTGAAGTATAATGTTAGATTATTAATTAAAAGCTAATGTAATAAAAATTATAAAGCAAGTTAACTAAAAATGATTTTAATAAAATAAATAAAAAATGTATGAAATAAATGATGTTAAAATAAATGTATTAGTAATGTAAAATAAAATAAATTTTTAAAATAAAATTTGTTTAAAAAATAATTAATAAGAAATAAAGGAAAAACTACTAATGAAAAATAATTCATATATTTACTTATAAATTATAATAAAGACATATTTTTCTAGAAACTGTTTAAACTTAATAAATAGTTTGATTAATGTGTACGCTCGTGTATAGTTAAAAGAGGGGCGGGAACCGGGTGAAGTAGCAAAAATGGGCCGAGGTACTTTTGAATCAAGGCTTGTCAAACAACCTTAATTAACCTTATAATGGCACGTTCATATAATAATATTATTTTTTTCAAACTATTTAAGTCACAGGCACAAAAAAAATATACTTATAAAACGTATATAGTATATAGATAAGAACAAAATCTTTGAACAAAATCAATAAGTTCGAATTTACTCCAGAAAATACTAATTAAACTATACCCATTATTATCAAAAGAAGGAATCTAACCTTTTTATGGAATGGTCAAACGCTAATATATGATTAAGAGAAGCTGATGTTAAAATAGACAGAAGTTGCCCCCCTCCCTCAAATGTTTTCCCTGGTTCAACTGAAGCTTTCTGCTTGTAAACAGAACGGCGTGCGTGCAATTGATCCACCGTGTAACTGAACCACAAGCAACTGAACCCTGTAACTGAACCGCCGTGCAACTGAACCACTGTGCAACTGAACCCCTGTGCAACTGAACTCTCGTATAACTGAACCCCATTTAACTAAACCCTCGTGCAACTAAACCCCGGTGCAACTCCACCCCATTTAACTGGACCCCCGTGTAACTGATCCCTCGTACAACTGAACCAGTGAACTCAGTTTCTCAATAGGCTAAAAATATAAGGTAATCTAATTGGGTAAACACAAGTTAGAATTTTTTACATGTTCGACCTTCTTTGAGTTGTTTGTTTCTTACAGTCATCATATAAACAACTGTCAAGATCATTAATAAAAAAGCTGTGTATTATTGATGAAAAAAAAAGAAGATCCGATGTCACAAACCATTAAAGCTTGTTTTATTTTTCTTTTTTTTTCAGATGAATCAGACCTTTCTGGACGTTAGATAATAAACATACCTGTTTAAAATATTTGACCTTTGTCAATCTAGATAACGAATTTTGATCAGATGTATGAGGAGATTGCAGCTAAAAAGAATATGGGAGGGAGACTTGTCTTGTAAAACTGGATGTACAGAGCACCTCTTGATTTAGTTGAAGATGCTCCTAAAGATTTCCGAACGATGTGATGGCTGATACCATTAGCCATTTCAGATATTGCTGGTATTTCCTTTTCACAACCAATAAAGGAAATAATGTCTTTTGATTGTGTTTGATATTCTTCTTGACATTAACCTAAGGTTTGACCTTAATTCTCGATGCTTTTTTTTTTATTTATGGGATCAAACATGCCCTCTCTTATTGATAAAAAAATAACACCTTGTATGTTAATAATAGGCAACTTGCATAACTTACAGCCCTTGCACCAAGGGCTAGAGGTTGTGAACCCTGGAGGCATAGTTATTTAAACTTTGATCTGTTTCAAATAAAATGGTCATCTTAAAATTATCAATCGGATGTATTTGGGGAAAAAAGAGGGTGAGGTGGCAGTCCTTCGATCACTTTTAATTCTTAAAAAGTGCAATGGAACCTTTGGTTTCCAATCTAATTAGCACCCCCTGTCATGTTTATAAAAAATCTTTTACATAGAAACCTTACTTGCTAACATTGAGTAACTAGATTAAATTACGGCCCTTGCTCCAGGAGCTGCTGGTGGGGTTGTTAATCCCAGAAGCATGGTTATTTGACCTTTAGAGTATTTTGAAAAACAAATTAATCAGATGCATTTGGGGGGGGGTCGCGGTTAAGAGGGAGAGGCTGATTGTTCTCTGATTACCTTTGTTTTTTTTAAATTGAACGTGAGATTTCAATTTTGAATCGAATGAGCCTTCTCCAAAGTTTGTACGACCATCCCTTCTATAAAATATTAATTTTAACAATGGGTAACTTGCAATAACTTACAGCCCTCGCCCCGAGGACTGTGGGGGCTTTTGTTAATCACCTTTTATTGTTCGATTAGAAATTGAAAGTTTTAGTACCCTTTTTTAATAAAAAAGTGATTGGAGGACAACCAGCCCCCCCCCCTGGGAAAAAAAACTTCCTGTGGAAAATACCTCTGGGAAATATCCCCTCGTGAAAAATACCCCACTCCCATGGAAAATACCTCTCCATAAAAAATCTCCCCTCGAAAAATACCCCTTGTGGTTGGTTGGTTTTCAATCAATTTTGATTGATAGAAAAAGAGTAGACCGGTCTAGGTCTTACAACCAATTTCTACCTCCATCCTCCTGTCGTCTGTGTGGCCTAGAGCTAATTCTGTATTTATCCGAATGCTCAATGAGAGTTGAGATGTTTTGGCATTAAAATGCACCCTTTGATGTATCTCCGTTTCTCCCTAGCTACAAAACAATCGAAGAACCCCATTATGGAGGTTTAAGTAACCATCTTAAGTTCTGTAATTGGCCCAGAGCTTACAGGTTATATGTGTTATCGGGAAAGATGCGGATATTTTTTATATAGGGGTTTTCTGAAGGAAGGGGGAGAGTTTCTGGAGTATTTTCCTTGAGAAGCGCATTTTTGCACGGAGGGGGGGGGGCAAGACTTACAGATATATTCCTCTTTTCCACTTTCCTTAGCACTTCTCAGCCTAACTAAAAAATTAACAGAACCCAAATAAAATATTCCGATTTGGAAAACCAAATTTTCCGCGAGGGGGGTATTCTCCAGGGGAGGGTTTTTACTTGGGGGGGGGGTAATCGCCTAGAACTGTAGAAAGTAACAGGGCGAAGGGAGACCCCATTAACAGACATCATAAAAGGAGAAACAAATCTGGTTTTAAGAGTTTGTGACGTCCGATTTTCTTTGTTTTTGTGACACCAAACAAAGCTTGTTTATTAATCATCTTGACAGTAATTTATATAAAGACTTAAAAAAGCAAAAAATTCCAACAAGGTTCAACTTTTAAAGATTTTAACTTGTGTTTTACCCAATGTGAGTACGGTGTTTGAGTCGCACGAGAGTTCAGTTATACGAGGTTTCAGTTGCAAGGTGGTTCAGTTGGACGGTGGTACAATTGCATGGGGGTTCATTGAACGGTGGGCCAATTGCATGGTGGTTCAGTTGAACGGGGGTCCAATTGCACGGGGGCTCAGTCACACGGGGGGTTTAGTTAAATGGGGTTGAGTTGCACGTTAAATGGGGTTCAGTTACACGAGGGTCCAGTTACAGAGGTTTCAGTTGCATGCTGGTTTAGTTACAGTGGTTCAGTTTTTTGGGGTTCAGTTACACGGTGGCTCAGTTGCAATGGAACCAAATAGAACATATTAAAACCCTCATCGGAAGAGTGGTAGACAGTTACTCCGCTCCCATGGCCACTACCGCACATAAATAGCAGGCAAATTGAATTTAAATCAGGATTCCAGTAGAGTTGATCTATTGAATTCTATGGGGCCCCTGTACCAAACAGGTTTTTTCTAATAGTCCTATTCTACAGGTCATCACACTCTTTGCCAAGAGGAACGTGTATGACTTGATTGGTGATTTGGATTTGAATAAAAGGAATAGTTTTCTTTACAATTCATATTATTAATAGAATTGAATTAAAATATAATAGTTTTTTACTTTAGTTTATATTAGTGGAGAAAAAAAAATGAGTGGTGCATTTACACTACTGGATATTAATTATGGAACCGACAGCAGCAGCAGCAACGATATACGAGTACCTAATGTGGCTGTGGAAATAACTGCTGGTTGTAGACTGTGTCTTGAATGGGACACTATGTATGCTAGATACGTGATATCATTAAGCAAATTTAAGCAGGAGGACCAGCTGTGTTTTGCTGGAAAAGTAAATATTCTCCATATAAATAAACTTCGGTCAGCATTAGATGTTCTATCGAAATATATTGATGAGAACAAAATGCATTAGTGAATATTATTATTGTAATTATGTTCAATAAAACTGTTTCTAAATCAATAGTATTTTTTATTTTTTTCTATATTAGACTAGCGTATATTTTGAGTACAAAAAGAGATTCTGATTAGTCTGAAGTTGGTTTTGAGAGAGTTAGGACTCTAAAAAATGGATAGATTGGAGAAAGATCGAATCATGAGGAATCTAGTTTTTATGGAAAAACGTTCAATTCTAGATGATGATTTTCTAGAGTTGTCTATTCAAAGCAAGATATTTTCTCGGGGAATGCTTGTCGATATAATGAAAACTGATTCTCCATCATTAGAATATTGTCTGAAGCTTCTACATTGTGTTCCAAATGCATTTACACAATTTATTGATATATTTATCACGACACAGCAAAATGATATTGTGGATATGCTTTTAAACATTAGTTTTTAGAAATTTAGGACTTTTTTTTTCATAAGAAAGATGGTGCTCAAGGATGATTTACTCCTCTCTCTCTCTCTCTATCGCAAGCAATTTTTTTATGTTTATAGCTCAGTTTAAGTGTGGCAGTGAGAGCGATAACACATGACAAAATTTTTCATACATGTCCACTATGTTTGTTCTCACTGGGCTGCTGGTCATCATGTGAGAATTGCACAATGATTGAGGAGTATGATGAAAAGTGTAGATTATGCAACCCGTTTAAATTGAATAGAGGATATGCTATACAAATTAAAGGTTGTAATTCATGTCTAGAAGAGGTGTGTGACTCTCATCCTAGAGGCCACCTATGCTCCAATTGTCATTATGAAAAATGTAAGCAGTGGGAGAGTACATATCCCAGCATGATTGGAAAGAATCCTAACCGGGATTTTAGTTTATTGCTACGAGATTGGTATCGTCGTGGTTTTAGAGTGTTCTGGGAGGAGGAACCAGGTCAACGATTCAACTGTTGGAACAACAAGAGAATATGGTTTCTATGTCATTGTTGTGAATACAATGGGTGTTTTGATTATAAGCCCACTGATTTTTATTTGGCAGTGACAGAATGTGATTCGACACTTGAGGACACTGTTTGTGAAATTGCTTCAAATACGCAAATTGAAACATGTGAATTCTATAGAATGAATGAGAATAGTATCATTGACTATACAAAGAGATATGACAAGAGTGAAGTCACACTCTACTGTAGAAAATGTGACCCTGACATTGCAGTACATCAGAATCAGTACACAGTGAATTCAAATAATCTACCAGCACTAGTTGTTGTTGACAAATACCTAGTAGTGGATGAAATCTAAAGAGTAGAAAAGTCGTTTTATCATGTATATAATTTTTTTTATTAAAAAACAATTTAAAATACATCTTTGGAACATTTTATTCTTAGGGCACTAAAATCAATATTAAATACAGTTGTAAGTATATTCTCCACTAGAAAGTCGTTCAATTGAGGTAAGTCAACGTAGATGTTGAGAAACTGCTTGTAGGTGTAGCCACGACATCTGAACACGAAAAAGAGTAGTGCATGAAAACCACATGTCTTAGTCGTTAAATCCTGTACTCTTCGTTGATTTTGAATAATGGTTTTCCCACTGCTTTCAATAAAGTTGCTGATGTATGGAACATATAATTTATACGATAGGCCAAGAGGATAAAAAAATTCAATATTCTTCGCTGTTTGAAAGATGCATTGCCATTGACCGGTCGTCAAAGTTAATGGACTGCTATTAACAATGATTAGGGTATTGTTAACACTTGGAATTTTTTCAATGAAGTCAGAGGGTATGCAATAGGACTTGTATTGAGACATGTATGGGTCCATACTAAATACATTGATTATTTGATTTGTGTTCATGGTGCAAGGTCTAGTAGAACACTGCCGTCAGGTGTGATTTCCCAATAGGTTTCAAATTGGCTCAGTGATATTAGGGTGATACTCTCAGCCACAGCATTGGCAAATGTACACTCTAAACGTACATTCCCGGTTCTTACTATGCTCATATCCTGTGTGCCTGACAAGTCCAAAACAATAACCCCATGATTTTCTGAAAACATTGAATCGGTTATTCCATTTTAAAATAGTTGAGATTCATTATCTATGGATTGCATATTCAACTCATACATAGTTCTATAGGATTTTTTGTCAAATTATATAGTGTACAGTGGAATACCATTCACCTTGCACACAAGACTAGATAGACCGAAAAAATTAAAATCATGGGGGGATTCAGTCCAGGATCCAACGGCGCTACCACTCTTCACAAAGGCCAAAGCCAATTTTGATGGGATTTCTCCATTGATAAACGATGAATCGCTATAGCTACGAGAGCCGGTGGCACTGTGACGTTGAGTGGTGATTGTATGAGGGACAAGAAGTTTAATGTTGTTACCGTTGGCTCTTAGATTTTCCACTGCTAATGCAACAGAGCTCAGAACCTGTTGTTTCTGAACGTGTAGAAGGGCCAATGTGATAATGAAAGGTGGATAATGTGCTGCAGGACTTGAGTGTCTAAAAATGAAATTCGATGGGGACATCTGTAGCTTTTTGTCGATATTAACATTAGGGGGTAACCATTGTGATATATTGAATATCTCGTGATTTAATTTTCCAACTAGATGATACTCCTGGGTCACTGCTGGAGTCAAATCACCGTCAGTATCAACACCTGTTCATTATTCATAGCCCAATGATTGTCCTCTCATCTCCTTGTACACCTTTGGTGTCATCATCATAAATTGTATGTAGCTTGCATAGTTGGATAAATTATTGCTAGTGCTCACCAATGTCCCATTAATAAATACATTAATTTGTTTGAATAGGTTGTGTAGAATACAGTTTTCGTAGGAGAGACCATCGCCGGCGTTTGGAGTTGTATTATCTGACTTTTTCTTCACCACAACATTTAAATCAATAAATGTTGATGACAAATCAATGAAATAGTCTTAATTGGAAAATATTTGAAAGTGTATATTTTCCGAGAGGGGGTGTTGAGGGTGAAATTGTTCATAGTAGCCATACGTGACACTGACATCAACATTTTCAGCATTGAATAGATTCTATGAGGAAGTGATTGATGGATATGATTCCTTGTGGGGGAGATAAGTCATCTCAGGAGAAGAAATCCTTCTTTGATCTAACAATCTTTTTCTTCTTCTTCTTCTGCGTATTGTTCTTCGTTGTTATATTCCTCAAAGTCATTGTTGATATCCTTTGCTTTCTGCCTGCGTGGGGACTGATGAGTGAATGACGCGAACGCATCCTTTTCAATCCCTCCCCATTTTGTCGAGATTTTAATTGTTCGCCAACGGCTCTTGCTGAAGATCTAATATTTTCTTTAACATTCTCCTTGAAATTCTTGCCCGAACCCCAGTCCTGTCGTGTGGAGGCTGCACAATTTGATGAAGAAGTTCCAAGATATTTTCTGGCAAGGGGCAGTGCAGAACGGAATAACTTAACAAACCAGCTACTAATACCATAGCCAGACATTGTAGTACGACCCTTGTAATAGTCCAATCCATTGCCTATTTGACGTGGACTCAAAGCACCAACATAGCAGTCAATATCGGGACAGACAAATGGAATTCTTCTATTGTTCATTTTTTAGGTGATTGTACTGTCTTTGTCGTTGACAATAGGTCTAAAATGACATGTAATCACTGCTAGGCCCTTTGAAATTGCTATTGGATCACCTAATTCGGTTCTTAGTGTTAACTGAAAGAGTTCCAAATAGGAAGTGTTTACATGAATATACTGAAGATGCTTTATATTGTAGTGGTGAATATGTTCTTGATTGGTTTTTCGTTCAAGAACTCGTAGGAGGGGAACATTTGAATTACCAACCCGAGATGTTTCCACAAATGAAGCGTAGAAAAATATACAAGTGTCCGTGGAGAAGCTGGGTGCATAGTCTGCATAGATAGCATTGTCACCACCACTGAAATTACCTGTCTTAGTAGTACGTTTTTTTAAACCAAGAACCTCACGTAAATTCTCATTGAGGAAAATTCTTTCATTCTCAAATGGATTGGTAATATAAATTCTCCTTTGTTCCGTCGAGTAATTGAAAGTGAAACCACCTTTTTTTCGACTTGCAATGTTTTTGTTGATAACTCGACACAGTTCATGCATGTTATTGTATTCTCTGTAGGGGATGTTAGCAATAGGGTACTGATTAGAGTCAAAAGTTGCCATTGCACCTTCATCACCGAATTCAAACGGTCGAACTTTTAGATCATATTTACGACCCTGCCTCAGGATGTCGTAAGTATTTTTGAGAATACAGTCGACAAGAGTCACTTCATATGCAGCTTCAAAATTGACGGTAGAGGAAATTTTTGTCCAAAAATCACTAGTTCTATTCAAGTCAGTCACGAGAGGATCGGACGTATTGGAAAAGAAAGTTTTATATAAATAATTGGGCATTGTCAATATCTTCAACACCGATCAAAGAATAAAAATCAGTGTTGTATCAAATCAACCGAACAAGAACCTGTTTATTACCATTGCGAGTACGTGTCTTTAATATCTTTTCAATTTGATATATTTCACTAGAATTTTTAACTTTTTGCAGTTAATAGTCATAAAAGCCGCCGAGAATCTCTTCATCTTTGGTATCAAGCAGGCGATAAGTTATGGGTTTAGTGTCTAGGATTTTTGCCACTTTAAAAAGTTCAGTGGACCACAAGTAATTCCCCTTTTCAAAAACATTAGTTGTTCTATTAATTCGAACAGTATCACCAACCTTGAATTTATTTTTCTTCTTGACCTTTGATTCATTGGAATATTGTTTAAGAAAGGTGTGAATTGTATTATGATCCGAATAATGAGATTCCGTTAGCGAAGAGTTGGACAATGATCAATGAGGTCGTTGATTATAAATCAACATGATTTTATCTATATCATGAATAAAAGCTGGCGTATTTTTCAATGTACACTATCTTGAAATTAAAAGTCGAATAGTTCTTATCAATCGTTCGGCCAATGCAGCCTTTATACGGCTGTGACTATGATAGAGCAGCGTACTATATTTCTCTAGTACTTTTGCAACATAAGGATTAACAAATTCACTACCGCGATCCGTTTGATTTTTTTTATATGAATCCTGTTCGAGAATACTTTCAATTGCATGAGCAACCTCAACACCTCTCTTCGAGCGCAATGAAATTGCATATGTATAGCGACTAAAACACTGATTGCAATTAGAATGTACTTGTACGGTGTATTGTGACGTCTTTCAATCTCATCTAGAGTTAGGAGATCTACTTGCATTATATCCAGTGGGTAAAAGGCTTTAGTTTTTCGATATTCATTGGAACGAAGTCTATGATTTCTACGCAGAGTGTAACTTGGTTCATTTTGTAGATAGTCTTGTACTCTTTTAGCGCGAACACCCGTGACTTTGGAAAGGGTTTTGGGGGACCTTAAACTCCCCGCCTCGCCAATATTTTCATAAACATCTTTCAGAACTTCAGCCATATCGAACGTAAACACGTTGTGCAACGTCCTCTACCCTTTTGTATACGGGCTGCTGCTGCTGCTGCTGGTGACGGAGACGTTGACTTGATACGTCTTCGCTTTTGTCTAGCTATCATTGGTGTGCTAGTATTTTCCAAAATGGATTTAAAATCTTCTTCTTCTTCAAGTTCATCTTTTAATGATGATGATGATACACGTTCATTTAATTTTTTTAAAATTTGTCTATTGCCAATAAGACTCTTGGTGAAGTTTAATTTATTTAGAAAGTTGTATAGATGAGTATCAAATGATAATAGTCCTTTAAGATTTGTAAAAATGTCATAAATTAAAAAAATTATATTATATATCTTTACCTGAATTATAATAATTTAACCATTGCTCTCAACTTTAATTTAACCAATTTCCAAGAGATAGGATAAGAGTCGTGTAAATTTGTAAACATATTATAGGGGCCTCATATTTACAATTTTAAAAAAAAATTAATACAAATACTACATCTTTAATTTCGTTACAACAGCAGCAGGTGACTCTTGAGAAGATGATTCTTTTTTGGGGTAAGCAGCAGCAATGGGCTTTGATCAATAGTGTTTGTTCACTCGGCGAAGTGCATCTTGAAGTAAAATCAGTTTTTTATCATCATCAATAGTTTCATTGTCGAGGAATTTACTCATATTGTCCTCAAAGTGTTCGACGGGTGAGAGAGCGAGTTCTATTGGAGTCAATTTATAGGGTTTTGCCATTCTCTAGAGAAAACTGTTTACAAGTTCTGCAATTATTGGCAGTAAAAGTGTGAAAAAGCTACCGCCCGCCTGAAGAAGTCGTTTCCTTTTAAAATTCTTTCCTTGCTTTTTAGAGGCAAATGTACGTACAATGGAACGATGTTGCTTTGCCTGTTGCTTAACTACTTCTGGCAGTTGAAAAGTACCCTCGGTCAAATTTAAACAAACTTCGGATATTAGATTAATAAAATCATTTTCAATACCATGTTTGAGCATTGCTTTTCTAAGCTGAGGTTTTGAAGTGCTTAGAACTGAAAACAAATGTCTATTTTCATGTAGTTTTCTCAGTGCCATGATAGCGACTAATAGGTCTTTTTAGTGTTCACCGGGAGATATACTGTAATTTCATTGTCGAAAATATCTGTGACTACACGCAGATCCTTGGGTGTACTTTGATTAAGATCCAGCAGGATATAACCGTGGGGTTTATTAGTTGCCTGATTGTATGCTGAGAGCAGGAATTTAGGGGCTCCTGGATAGATTTGTTTAGTGAGGGTTATTAGTGAGCTAGAATCACGAACAAATCTGTAGATGATATAGTAGGTGCAGTTCAAAGCAATTGTTCGCATACATTTGCTCTGATGAAAGAGATTGTGTAAAACCAGAGTAACGGAAATCTGTTCGTGATGAGAGCGAGCTGTGAACAATTGCAGCATTTTCTGGGACCATTGTTCAACGGATTCAGCCAGATCGTCAATGATCAGCCAAGAGTTTGGTTCAATAATGTTGAAAACATCAAGTCCTTGTATGAACTGTATCTGCATCGATCCCATAGCAGCAATTGCTTTTATTTTATTGAATGACTCCTGCCAGATACTATTGCACTAGTAGATTTTTTTCGGATTTTCTACAAACATTTTATCACAATTTTTAATTATTTTAGTTAAGAGTGTTGTTTTGACCGACATTGAGAGCCCACACAGAAAAGATCTGAACGGTGTTTTAAATTGATACATGTTCCTTTCAACAGTTCACCTGGACAACTAACTGTAGACCCTAATTGTCTAATGACTAAATAATTTTTTTTTTCCCTACTACTCTGTTCTTCAAGAAGAAGACAAAGACAAAGAATCATATTTTTTTTTCTTTTATTATATTAATGTAAAAAATGTAACAATACATTGAAAAAAATACACTTTTTTTTAAATTTATTCATAATAAAAAATACAACAACATTTACATAGGTACACACACACACACAGATAAAAAACACTTTGTTTATAGAGAAAAAAAAATTAAATTAGATACAGCAATTTAAAAAAAAATACATTTTTTTTTTAAATTTATTTATAAAAAAAAATACAACAACAACATTTACATGGGATGCACATAGATAGAAAAAAAATTTTTTTTTTTTTTTACAGAGAAAAAAAATATTAAATTAGAGATGACACTTGAAAAAAAAAAAATCTGCTCCAAGTCCAAAAAGAAAAGATAACTTTGGTGACGGTGCGCCCCCGCGCTGGCGGCGGCCGCCCCCCCCCCCCCCGGGCCGCGAGGCCCCCCCCGGGCCGCGAGGCCCCCCCCAAAGGTTTTTAGGAAATTATTTACAGGACTTTATTTAAACCGAGACTTTCACGGTGGGCAATACATTCGGTCCGGTCTGAAGTTAAATAGTGTCCAAGGGGGAGGGTGGTCACATCATCTTGACAAACATAAAACTTGTCGGACATGGTACTCATGGCTATTTTCTCTAAATTTACAGTATAGTTATTGTACTTCAATGAACGTATTGCCAACAATTTGGCTCGTGGAATTGCATTTTCAACAATACAATTCCTATACATGTCCATATTGATATTCTTGTGCACATAGCGCGTGGGTACTCCTTTGCAACGTTTCTTGATTTCCTCGTCATGTGTCTGTATAAATTACACCTTCGGACCGACAAACATACCACGGGAAATCAAGTCACTACCCGTTTGAGATTTTAAAAATAAAAGTTGATTGGGCGCCCAACGTTTTACTAGCTCGGGGTAAAGACCACTACTCCAATTGGTGTAGTCCATCCGTGAGCTGATAATTTCACCGTGCGCCAAATCATCCTTTAGATTTGATGTTTTTGCTTTGTGCAGTAGAGAATCCGTGTCACCGTAGCAGACCTCTACTTGCCCCTTTTCCGGCCACTGTACCCTAGCCACATTGCAGTAGAACTCCAACATGAGCTTTTTTTAGATCTCTAAGAGAGCACTGCCTGCAGCAATATTTTTATTTAGGACAATGTGTCTTTTTTTCCTATTCAAAAGTACCATGTCCGGGCGACTGATTGTAAAGGAAGTGTAATTGGGATCGGCAATAATTCGAGCACATTATTCTAGATCGGTCAAAACGTCGCAACGCGTCCTATTGCGAACATTCTCACACATTTTGCCGAAAGCTGACATCAAAATGAGTTTATAAATTTCTTTTTCAGCTTTTGTCTGTGCTGCAGAATGTTTGCTGACAAAATTGTCAACAAACGTTTTTAAATAAGGTTTTTGACTAAACTCGCGTGCTAGGTGAAACTTTGTGACGTTGAAAACATTTTTGCACATCCATTTTAATTCTACATTGTGTACAAATATGTTTTTTTTTGTCAGAAGGTCGGCTATAAGTTTTTGTTTTGACGGCTCCCATTGCCATCAGTCCACCTCTACTTATCTCCTATTGAGAGGAATCAAAGAGTCTTTTGACACAGGTATATTGATGAACTTTAAATCAAAATCCTTTAGTGACTCATGAAGCTCGACTGGTATCTCTCCATCAATTTCAAAAAACCATCCAACTTGTTCATTCTCCTCAACACTGTTTTCAATGTTGGGGACATGGGGAGCTTGAGGGTCATTGAGCCATTTATAGTTGCCGCAAGGTAGTGCACAATGGCACATGGCAGAGGGATAGAGAGACTTCATATCAAGGAAAACTGCATTTGATTTTGTCCCCGTCTTCTCCCCCGTTGGATCAGTTTCCAAGATACGGTCCCCGTTAAAAACAAAACCCCCCTCATTGACCTCTCAATGAACAGATGCTGATCAATGTCAGTGATTAGCCCGATTTTTTCCCCACTAATTTTCAGGATGAGGTCCATCACTAGATGAGGCGAAGAAAAATAATAGCCCAAATCAACATTAAACTCCTCATAGATTGTATCCGTATTTTTACACATAATGTCTAACAAAGTTAACACGTCACTCGACAAATACAGCTTGCAGTAGTCAAATCCATTTTTACACCCTCCCGCTACCTAAACTTTTTTAGCAAAACTGTATTCCTCGGGGATGCAACTACGATCATGAAGACTGTCGTAAAACGATTCAATTGGAGGAATAGCTTCCTCGGCGAATCTCGACATTGAACAATAATGATCATAAGGATAGATGCCCTTGACCGTTAACAAATCATATAAATCATTTGGAAATTGTTGCTTGAGAAGGGGGAAAGCATTGCAGCCGTCATCGTTTTTCTGCACTTGAATTAATTCGCTCAATGATTTGGGGAAAAAACTGTAGGAATCTAAAAAGCGAATTTCATTCGTGTACTCAACATCGGCTTCAACATATTTCCACATAAATTCCAAAACAAGCAACTTTTCTGCGGATTTAGATATGATTTTGTACGTAAAGCTGTCTATCACCCATGCATCATCATCCACTGTTCCATTTCTTTGAAGATGTGCCAATGCAGGTAGCACAAACTTCAGATCTTAGTTAGAGTTATGTATAAAACCGGCAGAAAAAGTTGTTGGTTAATTTTTAAATTACAGGAATTGTGAGCCCACCCACGAAAGTTACTTGTTCCCGTTGAATTGGGGTCAATAAGGTGATTGTGGTCATTCACCGCGTCTTTTGGGACAAGGGCACCCCTACACACCCAACAATTTGTCTCCCTTTCCAACGCCAATTGCTCTTTATCCAACAATGTCATTGGATAATTAGTATGACGTAATCGTGAAATTGCTCTATTTGCCGTTTTTATTAAAGAAACCAATAACTTTTCCATACTTTCTTCCTCATCCATAGTAAAAAAAACTCTTCCAATATCATTTTATAGTTGGCGTTACAACGAGCATGTGCGTAGAAGCACGCAACTAGTTTATGTTCTTTAACTATAATTGGCCTTGATGGGTTCGATACCTCAACCAGTCTTGTTTAACAATACAAAGACACTTTATCAGATTGTAGAAGATAATTTTGAAAATTTTTAAATTGTAAAATGTCTTTGCCTTCTGCCGGCATTTCAATTCTTTGATTTCCGTGAATTTTGCAATGCCCCATGTGATCTGAAAACGTTCGCTCGGATCTAAATGGGGAGAGGCACATGGGACAATAGAAACCTTCACCCTTGTGAACGCCTTGAGAGAAGAGTCGACTTATCGCCGTAACGGGGAAAAAATTACCATAAGAATTTACATCTTTGGGAGGCTGGTAAATAACCCATACAAAATTTTTAACATTTTCCACCATCGGTGTCCTCACTGAGTACAAAACCCCCTTTTTATTTGTTTTTTCCCCCCATCTACCAATTCAGTGTCAGACTGGAGAACAGCGACCCACCCCCCACGATGGTCAGTTGCTTTCTCGAGTTTGATTATTTATTCAAAGGATACCGGATACTTTAACTCTAAACAATCAAAATTTACTTTAGGGAAATTTTTCCCGCCGTTACTTGCAAGTTTGTCGAGATTTTTTATTGTTGACTCATTTTTTAATGTCCTATGGGCTGTTGCTAAAAATGCATATTTAAAACACTGCAGCCCTGTGTCAAAATTGAAACCCTGAACTCCTTTGGTAGCCGACAAATCTGGGTGGCATTTTATTCTTTTACCTCGACCTCCCCTTAAAATATAGTTTTTTTAATCTACCGAGATTCAGATCCATGCGTTCAATGTATAAAATTGTGGACCCACTACCCCTCTCGCTAAATGCATCCAAAGTTGAAATTAGTTTATTTACCCAGTTGAAAAAATTGTCTTCAAAATCGTTTAGACCTGGGTAGAAAGTCTGGTTACCTGTCGAAAAATGAAAATAAAAAATGTCCCCAGATGTTCCCTTTTGCAGGTAAACTTTTTGGTTCACTGATGCTTTAATTCCTCCCTGACCTTCCCAATTCTGGATCTGAATATCAATAAGTGCTCGAATTTTGTCGATATATCTATGGAGATTTTTCACGGGGTCCGTTAAAATAATGCCAGCGTTTTCCTCGGGAAGGCTAAAATCTACCCTGTATGTTTGCAAATGACCTAGAGCAGATTCTAGCAGATAAAAATCAGCCAATTCTGGGGACGTCGTACTGTTTTCATGTCCTGACCCTGTTTGTTCAATCACATTGGAGGGATTTGACACGAGATCCCCTAGTACATGTTCTAAGGTTTTTTGGGGCAATTGGTCAAGCCAGCCTGTATTGTCCTCTGATATAATTTCGTTATGAGGACCCAGTTCAAATTTACTTGTAGCATCATCATCTAAATATTCACGCATGAAACTATCTGCCCCCTCTGGGTCCTCAAGAATGTCAATATCACAAGTTAAGTCCTCCAGGCTGCCCATTTCCCCAAAAACATCGTTAAGGAACCCCTCATAACACTCCAAATTATCTAGAACCAGTGTATGTTCATCTCTGAACTCTTCTGGTGGTGACAGAATTGGTTCTGTAAATATGCTTGCATCATCATCACTCACTGGTGTTGCTGGGAGTGCTCTATTTTTAATCTGTAGAAAAAAAAGTTTTATTTTTTTATGTAAAATAATCATTTTTTTTTTTTATAGTTAATAAACTTTTGTCAATTTCTCATAGTCATTGTCCCACCACCTGAACAATTAAAAGAAGAAGAAAAAAAAGTTACATTGCCTTATGTCTTTCATAATGTCAACTGAACATGTTAAAAAAAAATATTTTTTTTTGTCGGGAAAATGTAGTCTTATTCTTAGAATGGGTAAGTTAGAACAAGAGAATGATAGAAAAAATTAATTGTTTTATTCCAAATTTTTTTTTAAAATAAAAACGCAAAATATGAGTCCAATTCGATTCTTTGAGCCTCTTCATTATAACTGTTAATGAAATTTGACCATTTTTCGACTGATGCAGTATGCTGTACGAGCAGTTGCTCCTCGGCTTCAGTTAAAGGAAACGAACTCCATATGTCGGCAGCTTGGCGGTGTTGTTGTTACTTTCTCAATAATCCGTATTCTCCTCTGTATTTTGCAAATGGATTTTTTCGATCTGGGATAAATAAATAATCTTAAGATATAATAACTTGTGTCTCCGTCCATTAAAAAAATTAAATTGTTTTTTGGTACTGTTTAGAGCCCCCCCCCCCCCAAACCCCAACCAGGGAGAAACCTTTGGACCCCGAGGGGTACTTCGATGGAGGAGGAAACTAACCCTTCCCCAGTTGGAGGGGCTATAAGCCGTCAAAAATCTTCAAAAATAAAATTCTCAAATTCTTTTTCTTGAACCTTTCAAAAAGGCAATTTTTTGCTTGAGTTGTTTAAAAAATAATAATAATTTCTTGTGAATATTAAAGGCATACTCAAAAAGTATTCAGTTAACTCTTCTTCTTATATTATATATATATCAGGTTTCAATAATCTCATTTAGAATTCAAAAGTATATTAAAAGCGATGTGCTATTTGATAAGGAGAAAATGTTTTTAATGAAACTATACAAGTTTATTTAATTTAGAATTCAAAGTAGATTAAAAGCGATGGGATCTTTGATAAAGCGAAAATGGTTTTAGTGCAACTATACCAGTTTAAGGCTGGCTTGCCGATCGTGAAATAGCAAAACGTTTAAAAGGAATTATTGCATTAAATGTATCGTGGTTATAATTTACGGGGTAAGTTTTTTTTTTTATGTTTATAAATGCATGTTAAGCATTACTTTATATACACCAGCTAATTTGGTTAATGAAAGAAAATTAAATAGCTTAGAAACAAATTTTAAGTTTTTAAAAAGCTATGCGCCTGAGAAAATTTTGTCTTATTTTTGAAAATAGAGATAGAAAAAAAATTATGTATATACTTACAAATTCTGACTGGCCTTCTATATCTGAACTCCTTTGTAATACTTGAGGGGGTTTGCCATGGAGCCAACGCGGGGGTCAGAGGGCTCTGTCACTACAAGTCGAGTGCTCGATGCATTATCCCGATCGTGTGTAACTTTTCCAGCGAATTTGATAACAGACGCTCTTGTGACCTGTATTAATGAAGGTTCGCCATATTTTGCTTTTTTCTCAGAAGGGGGATTATTGCACGTCTCTTCTTCTTCCTTTAAAAAAAAGACAAAAAAATTTAGCATGTAGCAAAAATGCATTTTGAGTTTTTGGAAAATAATTCAGTTTATGTTAGACATCTAAAGTAGTGTAAAAAACACATCTTGATTTCAAAATCTGAGGTTTTGATTGTGGGTATGAGGATCTTTTATAAACTGCTCCTCCCTCCCCCCCCCCCCCAAACTCTCACACTCTTTGTAACACGCAAGCTTTTCATTCAAAGCATAAAAATACATCATGTTAGGAAAAAGCTTTATTTCTGAATGATAAAGAACTGTTTTTCAAAACAATTAAAACTTGTAAACATACCTATGATGGATAGATTTTATTTACATAATAGAAAAAAAGCGTAAACTTTAGCGTAAAGAGCGAATTCTTATGATTTCAAATATATCAGTTTCATCAAGTTTAGCTATAGCGGTCAAAAGTTACGCGCCTGAGAAAAATTTGCCTTGTTTTCGAAAAAAGGGGGAAAACACCCTCTAAAACTCATAGAACTTTAAAGAAAATCACATCATCAGAGAACCCTACTATAGAAGTTAAAAGCTCCTACCTGGAGCCCCATTCGAACGGAAATTAAAAGTTCTAATGTCCTTTTTAAGTAACCCAAAAAAAAAAATGGAGGGCCTCTAGGCCCCCCTCCCACGCTAATTTGTTCCCAAAGTCCTCCGCCGTGTCATCGTAATGATACACCCCCCGGGTCTTGCAAGTGCCTGGGAAATTTAACCCCCCCCCCAAAACGCTCACTCTCTTTGTAACACGCAATCTTGTCATTCATAGCATAAAAATACATCATGTTTGGAAAAATCTTTATTTCTGAACGATAATGAACTGTTTTTCAAAACAATTAAAACTTGTAAACATACCTATGATGATAGATTTTATTTACATAATAGAAAAAAAGCGTGCTTTGACATTTCTATCGAATACAGTCGTCATATTCTTAAGATTTTGTATTGTTGGAGGGGAGGGGGCTGTCCCTCAGAAACTTGAATTTACGAGTACAACGTTTTTCTTGAATTATGTGGGGGGAAATAAAAGAATGAAAAGTGTACTCATATTGAAAATAGACAAATCCATTGTTTTCAAAAGTTAAAAATATATGGTGTAATATAAACAATGTCTTAATGCGTAATGAAAATTGGAATGCAGTGTCGGTACATTATATCGAGTTTTTTTTTAAATTAAGTACATTGTAGCATGACAAGTTTTTTTTTTTTTTTTTTTTATAAAACTGACTAATCAAGTTATTTTATTGGAAAAACCGCCAAACTTTCTCTAATCGAATCGATGTCATAATAAAAAAAACATGTATATTCCTTGAAAGAGTGTGATGACCTGTTTACCTACTAGAAGAACCTGTTTGGTACAGGGGCCCCATAGAATTCAATAGATCAACTCTACTGATTCCAAAAATGTTTAATATTTGTTTTGTTTACTTTTAGAGCCGTATCTGTACAATAGAGGATATACTCGACCGGAGGGACCTACCGAAGATATCTAGTACTGTCACATCATTGTTGGTGCATCATCCTAGAGTGCTTAGTCATGTGTGATATTTACGCTCCATTTAGAAGTTGTTTATTTAGTGAACGTTTGAGAAAAAAGTTGGCCTAGAAGCTACTAAATCAAATTCTCCAAATTTTCTGACCGTGTTTCAGTTGGACAAGAATGACTCACCCAAATCGTAGGTTTTGTTTCAGGCAAAGAGGATTAGCTCTTTTTTCCGAGGCTTAGTCTTAATATTTCTATTTTTACTCTCTCTGATACTACCTCCTAATTGTACTCCGAATTTTAAGTCGGGCTCCGTAGCTCTAACTTTTTGAACGCGATTTACCATTGGTTTATACTTCCTAGAATTGCACACAACATTAAAATGATAGGTGATATTTGTTATCTTTGATTAGAACTAAGTATATGTTGATTTACCTCAAGGGTTAACCATGATTGATATTTTAAATGAAAAACGACTAGAAAAACCATTTCAGGGTAACAAATCCTTTCATATTTGGAATTCAATTTGGAATGGACCAAATTTTTGGGGACGACTGGGATTTTCGACAAGAAAGGTTTTGGTCCGATTCTTAAAACATATTATGTATTTTACACAACTTGTGTTTTATATACAAAAAATATTTGGTTTGACTAGGGGTGGGGGAAATTCTTTTGATGGTCCTATGAGAAAATATTAAATTCCAAAGAATCTCTATCCTTATGTGTAGATCTGGCTAGAAAATGTGACAGTCAGAAGAAGTTGCACCCTTTTAGAGTATTAATATCGGTATTTCTGACATAATTCTTGCCCATTTTATGCCAAGGAGTAATTTTGCTTATTGAATAAATTCAGTTGCACCATTTTTGAAGATAAAGAATGCGCTGAAACGTCGATGTTTAAAGTAAAAATTTTTAAAGACTTATCCAACATACCGAATAATCGTAACAGGGCGTTAAGTTGACAAGGTTTTAATATGCTATTTATGAAGAATTATGCAAATTGTTTTTGTTTCGTAAACATATCCCTAGATATATGTTATTAAACTTAGATTATGACTCTTAGAATTACCATTTTAGGTGTCATTTTGTGTTATCGTGGGGGTTAAATTAAGACAGGAATGCGGGGAACCTTCAGACCTTTCTCTCTCCTCCAGCAAATCGAGGTTTTCACGATTTGCGATTTGTGATGTTTCCACATAATTTACCTTTTTATTTCGTTTTTTTTTTAGTTTTATGCATCGTTAACTTAAATATTAGTTGCTCCAATTACTGGAAAAAAATGTTCCTTTGAGTATCTTATAGCTCGACAACTCTTTATATTATCATATGTTTCTGGATTGATCCCTTTATACTTCTGGTAATTTTATTTTCACAATTATTATATTGTTCCTAAAGCTTGTTGCTCTGTGTTTTCATTTGATTGTTCTTAAGACTCCTCTATTGATTTCACATTTTTACCGACATATAATCACCCCTTTTCTACACGGTATCTAGACAAGCGTCTATCCAGGCAGTTTCCTTTCACATTGAAAAATCAGTGCTTGGCTGCAAATGTTACTAAGCATCCCGTTCTGGTGCCTAGAATAAAGTCTTTTTTCTAGAGTCTAGAAAAAAGTTATGGATTCCAAATTTCACCAATCATGAAGCTTATTTATCACTATATTATAATAGGTCCCTGAGGTTGGTATTTTTACTGACTTCATTACATGAAGCGGTGTTCACACGCATGTCTGGCTGGAATTCCATACCTCAGCAAGTGCGCGGCCAGGCATGCATTTTTGGGCATGGATTCTTGTTGGACCTGCTTGTGAACGCCATGTAACCTTGCGAAATCAGTAAATTCTGACTGGATAACGATCATTCGTCAAGAAGTTAAAATCAGCTGTACGGGCATTTTGTCACTTTTGGACTTAGATGTTGTCAGTTTTAAAAGAATAAGATGAAGTGAATTATGTTAACTTAACTTAAATCTTATATTATAATTGAAATTATAATTATTAAAATTAAATATTAATAAAACTAAATATAATAAAATTTAAATAAAAAATACTAAAAAATAATACTTTCTAATGCTAAAAAATAATAATACTAATAATTTTAAAAAATACTTTCCAGCAGAGAAAGTATGTATTTGAAAAAAAAATTGAAAATATCAGTTTCTTCTATTTATCAAATCAATTTCCACAACTAGAAAGCATCAACTCAACTATAGTCCCTAGGGCGCCATTATACGAAAATTTGGTGAGGTGGGGGGGGACAAAGAGATGTTTCTTCAATTTCTTTTAATGCAGATACATAAAGAAAGATATTTTCGAAATAAGGGAGGGGGGGGGGTTAAACAGGTATTTACCAATTCATCTGTGAGCCGTAACTGGGTCTCTCAATATATTTGATTTTCAATTTTACTTTTCTCTTCCTTTCTTTTCCAATTTTTCATGTTTAAATCTAACCCACAATCATTTGTGTTTTATCCCAAAGAGGGGATGTTTCTTCCATTGAGATTTTTTGAAAAACCCATAGGAATATTGTACCTAATGTAAACAGTAAAGAAAAAAGTTCTTGTGGTTATTACTGTATAACATATAACTTTACTAAGTTTTGAAATTTATAAAATTTTTAAAATTTTAGAATTTTAGTTTTTTTTTGCACTTTAGAAAAACGAGTTTATCAGCTGCAAGAAACCATTGCAATGTCCTTTGTTCTCTGATTTGTTTGTTTAATTCAGGTAAAAGTACTTAATTTTCTTCCATCGTTTTCTTCTAACTTAGCATCTTACAAACAGTGACTTCAATTCACAATTATTTATGTGAAGGGGGAAGGACAAAATATGTGTTTCAATATCCAGGGAGGAGGGGCAAATTTATTTTTTCTTTCAGTTTGTTCAACGAAAATACCAAAAAAGGTGTTTTTTCGAGTGAAGATACCCCAAAAAAGGTATTTTTTTTAATTTAGAGGAAACAAAATAGCCGCAGGCCCCCTGCCCTCCCTACCCCCAATGGACACCACTGCTTACAAAATATTGAAAAATTATACATAAACTTTATTTGGAGTTTCTAAAGTGGCTAGAAAGCGGAATTGTTTACACTTGTTTATTAACCTTAAAGTCAGCACTTTTATATTTCGTTCTACTTTTTATATTTTTCGGAATTTTGTTTGATTGTCGTTTTTTTAAATGCATTTTTATCCTCTTCTTCCCCTTCTTTATGCCTCTGATTCTTTGAGGTCCTCCGAGAACTACTAGGTGGGAACTTGTATCTATATACTGTAGTTATCAGAATTCCCCCCTTTAATATTTACTGAAATGTTGCCCTTGGCTAGATGAGTTCTATCTGTTAAAAAAGCCATAATTTTTGAACTGTATTTCAATCAAGTGTCCCCAAAATAATTTCTCGAAATGACTCACTTCAACTGAAAAATACATTTACGGGTGAGTTGTATTTGAAAGAAATACATTGTTGGAAAACATACATTTTCTTTCTAAAAAAATTCTTTAAAAAAATTTATCTCAAGAAATTTTGTTTCAAAAATATCCCAAAGTTTCCACAGACCTTTAGTTTTCTGTGCGAATGAGAAACTTATACAAACAAATCTAAAAATTATTTGAGATATTAAAGGAAAATCTTTGAAAACAGACATTTTTGGGACTGAAGGGAAAGATGCTTCCAAATCTCAACGTCTTTTTCGAAAACTTTTCTCGATATTTTTTGTGCTGTATTTTTGCACTAAAAAAGGCTTACATTATGAATAAAAAAAGTGTTATGAATATTAATCAAAAGAAGAAAAAAATGTAAGATACTGGATTTTTCTACATTCCCTTTACCTTTAATATTTATTGAAGAAGCGCCAGTGGGTGAACTATGTCTTATTTCGATTGCAAATAACTTCCGTTTACATCAAACATCTAATTTGGCCCTCTTTTCTTATTAGGATTTTTGAATGTCACATTTATTTTTTTTATATTTCTTTATTTCTATTATTTCGAATATGTTTATTTCTATCTTTGTTTATTTGGAATTTATAGAATATACCGTAGCATTGGTGTATTTAAATTGTTCCCATTTAAAAAGTACGTCTAGATGTCCGTTATTTCTGCCAATTCATTCTCTGTAAATAGGTTAAGTTAAAAAAGAACAAAAAGTCATATAATAATTCAAACTTAAAACGAACCAGAATTACCATGACGAACAAATAAAACCCAAAATGAATAGAAATTAAAATGAACAACCATATCAAACATGAAGATAACAGATCCTGCTATGCATTAATAAACGAATCCTCATTAAACAGAACATAATAAATAGAATGAAAAAAGAAGTAATAAAATGTAGTAAAAAGAAATTGACAAAAATAAAAACATAATAATGCATAATGATAAAAACCTAATAAAAAACAACAATAGAAGTTTAGTTAAGTAATATCTACATTGCATAGTTTTCTGTCTTTGTGGATAGAATTTTGAGATAATCATTCTGTTTGTATTTTTGTATCATTATCATTTGTGTCAAATGCATCATTTTCTGTTTATCCCAGAAAATAACAGTCAGTTTAATTACAACTTATAATGTTTTTTTTTATAACATTAATCACAACTTATAATTAGGCTTTTAATTAAAAGCCCAATTGAGCAACTAAGACTACCCATTATTTGTCTGTAATTAAAAATTAACGTTATTATCTTTGCTTTGCATTAATTCTTGTATGTCATTATTTTCTGTTGTTTGGCCGATCTTTCTGATACTGTCAGTGGATCTTTTCACTTGTAAGGTGTCAGTTAATGGGAATGCTCGTGCATTTTGATGCACGTGGCAATTAACACTTGCCCAGTCGGTAAGTCAGATTCTTCTTACACGTTTTGTGTATCTCTCGAGACATTAAACAAAAACACCCCGAAATTTAATGAATGGCCCTTGATGGAGATCAAAAGCGTTCATTTTATTTATCAAGAGAACTGGTTGTTGATGGGCAGGATGTAATGGAATATCAGACGTAAAATTTATTGGGGAAAGAGGGTCAAAAATGCAACTAGTATAATTTTAGTAATAAAGCCGTTAATTTTTTCGCAAGGTTTTTCTTAGCGTTTATTCTTTTTTTTCTATTTAGGAATAGAGTACTTTATGCTTATGAAATTTTAGTGCCAGTATGAGGTTTTTAGTGCTCGCAGAATGTGGGAGATTTATCGTTGATATTTTGTGTTTTGTTAATGTTCTTTTTTTTCTTATCTTTTGTTTGGAAGTGATTCTTATTTTCAATTTTTATAGCCGCAGGGAGAAGCAGTGGGGGTCTTTGACTCAGATCTTTTTGAAATTCAATATTTTTATTTTTCATTAACATTTTCTGTAGAATTTCCTTTTTGTTATATTTTTGAGTTTGCCCCTCCTCAAAATAAATTGTTTTGTCAAGAATAGGTTGAATTAATTATGAACTGAGCTGTCCCGAACAAAAACGTATTTGCGAGGACTTGGTGCCGTTGAAAATCTTTCATTCGAAACCAAAATTGGAAGTTTCTATTTCAATACTTTTAATGCCATTATCAGACTTCTATAATATGCCATTTAGCTCCTAAGAGAAAAAAAAATCAATAAGCAAAATTAAAAAGTAAAAGTAAAGTAAAAAACTAAACTAAAGCAAACAAGTAAACTAAGAACGCTTGGATAAGTTCAATTTTTGATAGAACCCTGTACCTTCTTCAAAATTTCGTTCGGACTCGACAGCACTTTTTTAAGCTTTGTTATTTAACTTGTCAAAAACTTGATAAATATGTACATATATATTTTTATAATTTTACCACTTCTGCCATGTGACTAAAAGCTGTTTTCTATGCTGTTGTCAATGGGAGGATTGACAGGGTAATGTAGATGAGGAGGATCAAAGTATGATTGACCTTACACTACTCTACTAATTCCCCCTCTGAGAACAGCTTAGCTAACAGTTTTTGGCAGTTATTTCATAAGGTTAAAACGTCAAATTTAGCATTTAAGCGTGATAGTGGCATTATGGGTTTTGGGACTGCAAACCAAACTTGAGATTTTTAACATGGCCTTAAGTATTTTGGTTTTTAGTTTTCAGTAAATTTTGTGTGACCTCTTTACAAGCCAATTTTATTCAGCCAATAATTAGAAGGTATGTTGTTGGTTTGGTTGTTATGACAATCGTCTGGTGGTAAAAGACCCGGACCTTTTTATGTTTAGATAAGATAAATAATTTATTTGAAATAAAATGGATTGCCCCCTTGAAAAGCGTTGTTTCCTCCCAAAATGATGTTTCAGGATTAAGTGTTTGTGTAAGCGCATTTTGATATGAGCTTATAAAAAAATATTTTATTTGAATTGAGTCTGACCAAAGCACATTTTTATTATAATATTATTTATATGTATCATGACGCTCTGAAATATTTATAATTATATATTATGAAATTATTTAATTACAAACTTTATGGTATAACTACCATTAGTTAATTTCTTCTAAATAAAATTATTAAGTACTCGATGGCCACACTATGTTAGTTTTTTCTTTTGATTAGAACTGAATACTAAACATTCAAATTCATAAAGCTACTCTGTCGTTTCAAATACAGAGTAAATAGACAGGAATTTAAAATTCTATTCGTGCTCTAAAATCTTAACATTAACTTTCAGATCTATACTTGTACCCTAAATTCTCAAAACCTTCGAAAATTCATTTATGTCGCTAACAGTTTTATGAAGGACACTCAAATCATCTGCATAGTCTAAGTTTAGGAGAGTCTTATCATTTCGTTTAATAAAATATTCCCTGTAAATATTTTTATACAGAAAAATAATTTTTTTTTGTAATGTTCAAACAATCTTCAACAAAATTTATTTGAAAGGTTGGATATGCCATTTTTTGGGGGGAGGGGAACAATATATTCTTATAAAGAAAGGAGGTTAAAAGAAAAGATGTAAAAAAGAGCATGTTTGCATTGTATATTCTTAAAAAATTTCATTATGAACGTCTGGTTAATATGTCTAGAAAAGTTGAGAGCTTTTGATGTTGACATGCAAAAATAAGTGGACCGAATCGACTTGGCTTTTGAACGACGCGTGTTGTCTTTGGTTTATATATTTAATAAACTGCCATAAAAAAAACGGGAACATAATTTAGAGTCGCAGTTGGTTTTGAATCCTTGTAAAAAAAAAATTCCTTCTTCTTTTCACGTAGGGATTTTGGATGTATTCCAGAACTCAATTATCCGAAATAATAATTAATTATTTGTTATTATGTATGTTCTAAGACGACAAGTACGTACAATTTTTAGCAATATGTATTGCAATGAGCAGAGAACAGTCGATAATGTAAGCCCTATTCAAGGCTGTACCCAGGATTTTTTTTCGGTGGAGATTTTATTCAAAGATTTTTTTTTCGGGGGGTGGGGGGTTTACACGACAATAACTAAAAAAACGCATATAAAATTTGTTTATATCCATTTTTGTTACGTTTTACGATTCAAAAAAACATTTCGGGAGGGGTTCAAACCCCTATACCCCCCCCCCTCTGGGTACGGCCTTGGCCCTATTATTCGTTTTAAGCATTTTAGTTTTCTCTTTTTGCGCCTTTTTGGGCTAAATGTAATAGCAAACAATTAGTGTTCGTTAATGATAATTGGGTTCTTTCGCCCCACCTAGTGTTACATTATTTTATTTGAGTTGTACAAAGTTGATATTAGCTATGCCACATTGTAACTCTGTTTAGTTGATTGTACTATACTTATATTATGTACTTACGTAAATATTTATTCCAGATTCTAAGGAGTTAATAGACCATGTATTGTTATTCCAGTTCCTTTGTATGTCTTCATTGTTAAGGTCGACTTTAGTTGGTTTTAAGTTGGATCTGTCGTATGGAT
>NC_142811.1:42718842-42728842 GCF_049724085.1 Artemia sp. Qi Xiang Cuo | reverse complement strand
AATAGTTCCGGAAGAAAAAAAAATAAAATCGGACAAACAGTTAACTAGTCCCCCCCCTGAACTTCCATTGAAAACCATCATCTTATTTTCAGTATTCAGCGATCGTTTATTACTCCTAAATTGGCCTATATTCATAACCACTTAACATAAAACGAATCTGACTAATAAATTTCATAGCAACAAAACTTTCAAAGGCTTCAGCCTCCTTCTTAAGCAAATAAATTACAATATTTTTTATTTTTTAATAACACGATTATCTTTAACCTAAGTTTGTCGTAGGAATTGATACTCTAATTTAATTATTACCCCTCTGTAGGCGGGTTACCAATATAATAAGGTTTCTTCGACAAGCATCAATAATCCATGCAACAAACAAGCCAGAGAAGACCGAAATATATGTTTTTGCAATTTGATCGAAAAACACAAAGACTCCATTTAGAGTCAAATATTTGAACATTAAAAGCTTATCTTCATATGGTGTGCCAATCAAGGCTGTATGCAGGAAAGTTTACCCAGTTGCCCCCCCCCCCTCCCCAAAAAAAGTATATCCGACTTGCACAAAAGTAACAAAATACAAGTAAACAAATTTTTGCTCTGTTTTGTTAAGTTTTATTTTGTACCCCCCCCCCCAAACAAAATTCCTGGATTCAGCTTTGCTGCCAATATTGATTTTCTGCGGTTATTTTTGATCGAACTTATTTCTAAGTGAAATGTGGCTATCATTTCAGGGAAAAATGCTTCACAAGGGAAAACTTCACATTTTTCGCATTCCCTCGCTCACTTTTTAGTGTATGTAAATAAATTAAAATAATCGATATACATCGATATATTAATATAAATCATGTCGATTCATATATCTATCTATGTGGTTAAGATTAAGATTCTTTTGTCCAGATAACATTTTGAAAATTTTACAGGATGGTGAAAATGGTTCTGATTTAATATTTTTGGACCCCAGGTTTCGTTCAAAAGTCCTTCCAAAGCAACCGAAAAAAAAATTATAACAACTGCAAATGGATATTAATAAAAAAAAGGATATTAACAAATTTTCCATTTTACACATCCTTTAAGGATTGAACGTGTGTGTAAATAGACAAAAATGGAATGTTTCTCAAGCAAATTTCAAGTATTTTTATCAGCTTAGGCAGCGTCAGCTAATTTATTTATTTATGCACGTTTTTTATACAATATTTCAACAATTGGATGATAGGGAAAAACTAAAACAGCCCTTTATTTCAACCAAGTTTGGTGGCAATGCTTGGCATCCATGAATGAAGGATTTTTTTTTTTTTTTAAATATCCTTTTGCAGTTGTTATAATTTTTTTCGATTGTTTTGGAAGGACTTTTGAACGAAACATGGGGTCGGGGAAGTTTTCCCCAACTCCCTTATATTGTAAGAATATATTCAGCATAAGCATAGAATAGACAATGAGGAGTGACAATCTCTCTTTTATTTGTCATATTGACTTTAATTCGATTATTACCTCCCCGTAGGCGGATTACTTAACGATATTATAAGGTTTCTTTGACGAGGATGGATAATCCATACGACAGATCCAACTTAAAACCAACTAAAGTCGACCTTAACAATGAAGACATACAAAGGAACTGGAATAACAATACATGGTCTATTAACTCCTTAGAATCTGGAATAAATATTTACGTAAGTACATAATATAAGTATAGTACAATCAACTAAACAGAGTTACAATGTGGCATAGCTAATATCAACTTTGTACAACTCAAATAAAATAATGTAACACTAGGTGGGGCGAAAGAACCCAATTATCATTAACGAACACTAATTGTTTGCTATTACATTTAGCCCAAAAAGGCGCAAAAAGAGAAAACTAAAATGCTTAAAACGAATAATAGGGCCAAGGCCGTACCCAGAGGAGGGGGGGGGTATAGGGGTTTGAACCCCTCCCGAAATGTTTTTTTGAATCGTAAAACGTAACAAAAATGGATATAAACAAATTTTATATGCGTTTTTTTAGTTATTGTCGTGTAAACCCCCCACCCCCCGAAAAAAAAATCTTTGAGTAAAAACTCCTCCGAAAAAAAATCCTGGGTACAGCCTTGAATAGGGCTTACATTATCGACTGTTCTCTGCTCATTGCAATACATATTGCTAAAAATTGTACGTACTTGTCGTCTTAGAACATACATAATAACAAATAATTAATTATTATTTCGGATAATTGAGTTCTGGAATACATCCAAAATCCCTACGTGAAAAGAAGAAGGAATTTTTTTTTTACAAGGATTCAAAACCAACTGCGACTCTAAATTATGTTCCCGTTTTTTTTATGGCAGTTTATTAAATATATAAACCAAAGACAACACGCGTCGTTCAAAAGCCAAGTCGATTCGGTCCACTTATTTTTGCATGTCAACATCAAAAGCTCTCAACTTTTCTAGACATATTAACCAGACGTTCATAATGAAATTTTTTAAGAATATACAATGCAAACATGCTCTTTTTTACATCTTTTCTTTTAACCTCCTTTCTTTATAAGAATATATTGTTCCCCTCCCCCCAAAAAATGGCATATCCAACCTTTCAAATAAATTTTGTTGAAGATTGTTTGAACATTACAAAAAAAAATTATTTTTCTGTATAAAAATATTTACAGGGAATATTTTATTAAACGAAATGATAAGACTCTCCTAAACTTAGACTATACAGATGATTTGGGTGTCCTACATAAAAATGTTAGCGACATAAATGAATTTTCGAAGGTTTTGAGAATTTAGGGTACAAGTATAGATCTGAAAGTTAATGTTAAGATTTTAGAGCACGAATAGAATTTTAAATTCCTGTCTATTTACTCTGTATTTGAAACGACAGAGTAGCTTTATGAATTTGAATGTTTAGTATTCAGTTCTAATCAAAAGAAAAAACTAACATAGTGTGGCCATCGAGTACTTAATAATTTTATTTAGAAGAAATTAACTAATGGTAGTTATACCATAAAGTTTGTAATTAAATAATTTCATAATATATAATTATAAATATTTCAGAGCGTCATGATACATATAAATAATATTATAATAAAAATGTGCTTTGGTCAGACTCAATTCAAATAAAATATTTTTTTATAAGCTCATATCAAAATGCGCTTACACAAACACTTAATCCTGAAACATCATTTTGGGAGGAAACAACGCTTTTCAAGGGGGCAATCCATTTTATTTCAAATAAATTATTTATCTTATCTAAACATAAAAAGGTCCGGGTCTTTTACCACCAGACGATTGTCATAACAACCAAACCAACAACATACCTTCTAATTATTGGCTGAATAAAATTGGCTTGTAAAGAGGTCACACAAAATTTACTGAAAACTAAAAACCAAAATACTTAAGGCCATGTTAAAAATCTCAAGTTTGGTTTGCAGTCCCAAAACCCATAATGCCACTATCACGCTTAAATGCTAAATTTGACGTTTTAACCTTATGAAATAACTGCCAAAAACTGTTAGCTAAGCTGTTCTCAGAGGGGGAATTAGTAGAGTAGTGTAAGGTCAATCATACTTTGATCCTCCTCATCTACATTACCCTGTCAATCCTCCCATTGACAACAGCATAGAAAACAGCTTTTAGTCACATGGCAGAAGTGGTAAAATTATAAAAATATATATGTACATATTTATCAAGTTTTTGACAAGTTAAATAACAAAGCTTAAAAAAGTGCTGTCGAGTCCGAACGAAATTTTGAAGAAGGTACAGGGTTCTATCAAAAATTGAACTTATCCAAGCGTTCTTAGTTTACTTGTTTGCTTTAGTTTAGTTTTTTACTTTACTTTTACTTTTTAATTTTGCTTATTGATTTTTTTTTCTCTTAGGAGCTAAATGGCATATTATAGAAGTCTGATAATGGCATTAAAAGTATTGAAATAGAAACTTCCAATTTTGGTTTCGAATGAAAGATTTTCAACGGCACCAAGTCCTCGCAAATACGTTTTTGTTCGGGACAGCTCAGTTCATAATTAATTCAACCTATTCTTGACAAAACAATTTATTTTGAGGAGGGGCAAACTCAAAAATATAACAAAAAGGAAATTCTACAGAAAATGTTAATGAAAAATAAAAATATTGAATTTCAAAAAGATCTGAGTCAAAGACCCCCACTGCTTCTCCCTGCGGCTATAAAAATTGAAAATAAGAATCACTTCCAAACAAAAGATAAGAAAAAAAAGAACATTAACAAAACACAAAATATCAACGATAAATCTCCCACATTCTGCGAGCACTAAAAACCTCATACTGGCACTAAAATTTCATAAGCATAAAGTACTCTATTCCTAAATAGAAAAAAAAGAATAAACGCTAAGAAAAACCTTGCGAAAAAATTAACGGCTTTATTACTAAAATTATACTAGTTGCATTTTTGACCCTCTTTCCCCAATAAATTTTACGTCTGATATTCCATTACATCCTGCCCATCAACAACCAGTTCTCTTGATAAATAAAATGAACGCTTTTGATCTCCATCAAGGGCCATTCATTAAATTTCGGGGTGTTTTTGTTTAATGTCTCGAGAGATACACAAAACGTGTAAGAAGAATCTGACTTACCGACTGGGCAAGTGTTAATTGCCACGTGCATCAAAATGCACGAGCATTCCCATTAACTGACACCTTACAAGTGAAAAGATCCACTGACAGTATCAGAAAGATCGGCCAAACAACAGAAAATAATGACATACAAGAATTAATGCAAAGCAAAGATAATAACGTTAATTTTTAATTACAGACAAATAATGGGTAGTCTTAGTTGCTCAATTGGGCTTTTTAATTAAAAGCCTAATTATAAGTTGTGATTAATGTTATAAAAAAAAACATTATAAGTTGTAATTAAACTGACTGTTATTTTCTGGGATAAACAGAAAATGATGCATTTGACACAAATGATAATGATACAAAAATACAAACAGAATGATTATCTCAAAATTCTATCCACAAAGACAGAAAACTATGCAATGTAGATATTACTTAACTAAACTTCTATTGTTGTTTTTTATTAGGTTTTTATCATTATGCATTATTATGTTTTTATTTTTGTCAATTTCTTTTTACTACATTTTATTACTTCTTTTTTCATTCTATTTATTATGTTCTGTTTAATGAGGATTCGTTTATTAATGCATAGCAGGATCTGTTATCTTCATGTTTGATATGGTTGTTCATTTTAATTTCTATTCATTTTGGGTTTTATTTGTTCGTCATGGTAATTCTGGTTCGTTTTAAGTTTGAATTATTATATGACTTTTTGTTCTTTTTTAACTTAACCTATTTACAGAGAATGAATTGGCAGAAATAACGGACATCTAGACGTACTTTTTAAATGGGAACAATTTAAATACACCAATGCTACGGTATATTCTATAAATTCCAAATAAACAAAGATAGAAATAAACATATTCGAAATAATAGAAATAAAGAAATATAAAAAAAATAAATGTGACATTCAAAAATCCTAATAAGAAAAGAGGGCCAAATTAGATGTTTGATGTAAACGGAAGTTATTTGCAATCGAAATAAGACATAGTTCACCCACTGGCGCTTCTTCAATAAATATTAAAGGTAAAGGGAATGTAGAAAAATCCAGTATCTTACATTTTTTTTTCTTCTTTTGATTAATATTCATAACACTTTTTTTATTCATAATGTAAGCCTTTTTTAGTGCAAAAATACAGCACAAAAAATATCGAGAAAAGTTTTCGAAAAAGACGTTGAGATTTGGAAGCATCTTTCCCTTCAGTCCCAAAAATGTCTGTTTTCAAAGATTTTCCTTTAATATCTCAAATAATTTTTAGATTTGTTTGTATAAGTTTCTCATTCGCACAGAAAACTAAAGGTCTGTGGAAACTTTGGGATATTTTTGAAACAAAATTTCTTGAGATAAATTTTTTTAAAGAATTTTTTTAGAAAGAAAATGTATGTTTTCCAACAATGTATTTCTTTCAAATACAACTCACCCGTAAATGTATTTTTCAGTTGAAGTGAGTCATTTCGAGAAATTATTTTGGGGACACTTGATTGAAATACAGTTCAAAAATTATGGCTTTTTTAACAGATAGAACTCATCTAGCCAAGGGCAACATTTCAGTAAATATTAAAGGGGGAATTCTGATAACTACAGTATATAGATACAAGTTCCCACCTAGTAGTTCTCGGAGGACCTCAAAGAATCAGAGGCATAAAGAAGGGGAAGAAGAGGATAAAAATGCATTTAAAAAAACGACAATCAAACAAAATTCCGAAAAATATAAAAAGTAGAACGAAATATAAAAGTGCTGACTTTAAGGTTAATAAACAAGTGTAAACAATTCCGCTTTCTAGCCACTTTAGAAACTCCAAATAAAGTTTATGGATAATTTTTAAATATTTTGTAAGCAGTGGTGTCCATTGGGGGTAGGGAGGGCAGGGGGCCTGCGGCTATTTTGTTTCCTCTAAATTAAAAAAAATACCTTTTTTGGGGTATCTTCACTCGAAAAAACACCTTTTTTGGTATTTTCGTTGAACAAACTGAAAGAAAAAATAAATTTGCCCCTCCTCCCTGGATATTGAAACACATATTTTGTCCTTCCCCCTTCACATAAATAATTGTGAATTGAAGTCACTGTTTGTAAGATGCTAAGTTAGAAGAAAACGATGGAAGAAAATTAAGTACTTTTACCTGAATTAAACAAACAAATCAGAGAACAAAGGACATTGCAATGGTTTCTTGCAGCTGATAAACTCGTTTTTCTAAAGTGCAAAAAAAAACTAAAATTCTAAAATTTTAAAAATTTTATAAATTTCAAAACTTAGTAAAGTTATATGTTATACAGTAATAACCACAAGAACTTTTTTCTTTACTGTTTACATTAGGTACAATATTCCTATGGGTTTTTCAAAAAATCTCAATGGAAGAAACATCCCCTCTTTGGGATAAAACACAAATGATTGTGGGTTAGATTTAAACATGAAAAATTGGAAAAGAAAGGAAGAGAAAAGTAAAATTGAAAATCAAATATATTGAGAGACCCAGTTACGGCTCACAGATGAATTGGTAAATACCTGTTTAACCCCCCCCCCTCCCTTATTTCGAAAATATCTTTCTTTATGTATCTGCATTAAAAGAAATTGAAGAAACATCTCATTGTCCCCCCCCCCACCTCACCAAATTTTCGTATAATGGCGCCCTAGGGACTATAGTTGAGTTGATGCTTTCTAGTTGTGGAAATTGATTTGATAAATAGAAGAAACTGATATTTTCAATTTTTTTTTCAAATACATACTTTCTCTGCTGGAAAGTATTTTTTAAAATTATTAGTATTATTATTTTTTAGCATTAGAAAGTATTATTTTTTAGTATTTTTTATTTAAATTTTATTATATTTAGTTTTATTAATATTTAATTTTAATAATTATAATTTCAATTATAATATAAGATTTAAGTTAAGTTAACATAATTCACTTCATCTTATTCTTTTAAAACTGACAACATCTAAGTCCAAAAGTGACAAAATGCCCGTACAGCTGATTTTAACTTCTTGACGAATGATCGTTATCCAGTCAGAATTTACTGATTTCGCAAGGTTACATGGCGTTCACAAGCAGGTCCAACAAGAATCCATGCCCAAAAATGCATGCCTGGCCGCGCACTTGCTGAGGTATGGAATTCCAGCCAGACATGCGTGTGAACACCGCTTCATGTAATGAAGTCAGTAAAAATACCAACCTCAGGGACCTATTATAATATAGTGATAAATAAGCTTCATGATTGGTGAAATTTGGAATCCATAACTTTTTTCTAGACTCTAGAAAAAAGACTTTATTCTAGGCACCAGAACGGGATGCTTAGTAACATTTGCAGCCAAGCACTGATTTTTCAATGTGAAAGGAAACTGCCTGGATAGACGCTTGTCTAGATACCGTGTAGAAAAGGGGTGATTATATGTCGGTAAAAATGTGAAATCAATAGAGGAGTCTTAAGAACAATCAAATGAAAACACAGAGCAACAAGCTTTAGGAACAATATAATAATTGTGAAAATAAAATTACCAGAAGTATAAAGGGATCAATCCAGAAACATATGATAATATAAAGAGTTGTCGAGCTATAAGATACTCAAAGGAACATTTTTTTCCAGTAATTGGAGCAACTAATATTTAAGTTAACGATGCATAAAACTAAAAAAAAAACGAAATAAAAAGGTAAATTATGTGGAAACATCACAAATCGCAAATCGTGAAAACCTCGATTTGCTGGAGGAGAGAGAAAGGTCTGAAGGTTCCCCGCATTCCTGTCTTAATTTAACCCCCACGATAACACAAAATGACACCTAAAATGGTAATTCTAAGAGTCATAATCTAAGTTTAATAACATATATCTAGGGATATGTTTACGAAACAAAAACAATTTGCATAATTCTTCATAAATAGCATATTAAAACCTTGTCAACTTAACGCCCTGTTACGATTATTCGGTATGTTGGATAAGTCTTTAAAAATTTTTACTTTAAACATCGACGTTTCAGCGCATTCTTTATCTTCAAAAATGGTGCAACTGAATTTATTCAATAAGCAAAATTACTCCTTGGCATAAAATGGGCAAGAATTATGTCAGAAATACCGATATTAATACTCTAAAAGGGTGCAACTTCTTCTGACTGTCACATTTTCTAGCCAGATCTACACATAAGGATAGAGATTCTTTGGAATTTAATATTTTCTCATAGGACCATCAAAAGAATTTCCCCCACCCCTAGTCAAACCAAATATTTTTTGTATATAAAACACAAGTTGTGTAAAATACATAATATGTTTTAAGAATCGGACCAAAACCTTTCTTGTCGAAAATCCCAGTCGTCCCCAAAAATTTGGTCCATTCCAAATTGAATTCCAAATATGAAAGGATTTGTTACCCTGAAATGGTTTTTCTAGTCGTTTTTCATTTAAAATATCAATCATGGTTAACCCTTGAGGTAAATCAACATATACTTAGTTCTAATCAAAGATAACAAATATCACCTATCATTTTAATGTTGTGTGCAATTCTAGGAAGTATAAACCAATGGTAAATCGCGTTCAAAAAGTTAGAGCTACGGAGCCCGACTTAAAATTCGGAGTACAATTAGGAGGTAGTATCAGAGAGAGTAAAAATAGAAATATTAAGACTAAGCCTCGGAAAAAAGAGCTAATCCTCTTTGCCTGAAACAAAACCTACGATTTGGGTGAGTCATTCTTGTCCAACTGAAACACGGTCAGAAAATTTGGAGAATTTGATTTAGTAGCTTCTAGGCCAACTTTTTTCTCAAACGTTCACTAAATAAACAACTTCTAAATGGAGCGTAAATATCACACATGACTAAGCACTCTAGGATGATGCACCAACAATGATGTGACAGTACTAGATATCTTCGGTAGGTCCCTCCGGTCGAGTATATCCTCTATTGTACAGATACGGCTCTAAAAGTAAACAAAACAAATATTAAACATTTTTGGAATCAGTAGAGTTGATCTATTGAATTCTAGGGGGCCCCTGTACCAAACAGGTTCTTCTAGTAGGTAAACAGGTCATCACACTCTTTCAAGGAATATACATGTTTTTTTTTTATTATGACATCGATTCGATTAGAGAAAGTTTGGATTTTTTCAAATAAAAACAACTTTTTTTTAAGTTTTCTAAAAAAAAAAAAAAAAAAAACTTGTAATGATAAAATTTAATTAATTTAAAAAAAAACTCGATATAATTTACCGACACTGCATTCCAATTTTCATTACGCATTAAGACATTGTTTATAGTACACCATATATTTTTAACTTTTTGAAAACAATGGATTTGTCTATTTTCAATGTGAGTACACTTTTCATTCTTTTATTTCCCCCAAAAAAATAAAGAAAAACGTTTTACTAGTAAATTCAAATTTCAGAGGGACAGCCCCCTCCCCTCCAACAATACAAAATCTTAAGAATATGACGACTGTATTCGATAGAAATGTCAAAGC